>NC_085063.1:10507372-10755915 GCF_963662255.1 Cinclus cinclus
AAGGCATCATTGATGACCCCAGTGCTTGCTGATTGCCCTGTTTCCCTGCTGACCTCTGCTGCTCCAGCCATGCTGGTCACCCTGTGGCACATCAGGGACCAAACAAACCCAGCCAGGTGACAAATGCAAAGGGCTGGATGCTCACCAGCATTAGCAGAAGCAAAAGGCATGGAGTGGGACTGGTGTGCTCTGGGAGGAATTCCTCAAGGCAGCTCTGGCAGGTGCAGCCCCACAGCAGGCTGCTGACCAGAGGAGAACACGTACTGGGATCTCAAAATAAATTCCTGTAACACACTACCCTGAAATTAATAGGCCCTTGTATGCCAGGGCTGTAAAGACAGGGCTCTGTATAAGGTTTGGCTTTTTTGAATTAGACTCCTGTGCTTAAATAAATTAAGCGAGTTGTCAGTATATTAAATGATTTAATGCCTTCTTTGGTTTTGCAGAGGAATCCTAATGAAAATACTCTTCAATATAAAATCCTGAATAAATTAGAGGGTGAAGTATTTAAATAAATGGTGTGTTGTTACTGTGAACCACATTAAATTAGTGTTTGCCTCTATGGTAATGATGCTGCCCTGGCTTTAAAAGAGTTTCTGCTGGTTCAGGCTTTTTTCTGACAAAATGTAAGTGTTGTGCTTAAGATGTCGGTTCAAAAGGATCTGCACTGTTCTTGGGCCAAAACCTGATATCAGTGAAAAATTTATTGGCTAGCTAACAAGGAACTGGATTAAATGGCATTATGAGGAAAGGGCTCTGGCAGACTGAATTGAAACTACTGAAGAAGTTTCTGGGTGATGGCTTCTGCCCTGAGCAGGAGGCACAAAGGTGTGTGTGTGGGGGTGAGGGTGACATCCTGCAGTGCTGCCTCCTCCCTACTCACTGATAATCTGGATTATCAACTGTGGTGACAGCAGCAGAGAGATGGCAGGCAGAGGGGACAGCAGCAATGGCTTGGATCACACCAGAGGTAAATCCAGAATTACTCAGGACCCACAGACATGGTCCCAGATGCTCCTTGATGTGGGCAGAAGGGAAGAGACAAGGTCCCAGCATCCCAATTTACACCTGGATTGATCCTGCAATTGAAGAACCATGCTGATATCATGAATAAACTGTGGAGGGCCTTAAAACTCAGTCTTTCCTGATCTCATTACAAGATAAGATAACAAATGACCTCTCTTTTCTATCCTTTCTATAAGGTACAGACCTGCTTTTAAAGGTAAAGACCTCACCAGAAGATAAAGTCCTGTATATAGAAATCAATTATGAAACAACTTCAGTTGTTCAGCTTTTGCATATCAGTTCTTATCTGATCACTTTTACCAATCACAGTGTTTCTTTACAGGGAAAACTTTTCTGTGACACTGTTTACTGAGCTTAAAACACAGAAATAATGGCCTAGTACCCAAAGAAAAAAATGATAGATGTATATATATTTATCCCTCTTTGGTCCCCAGGTACATCTGGATGCACAGTAAGATATCAGCTGGGTCTTGCAGACCAGTCCCAAGAGAAGTCCATACATGGCTCCTGGAGTTTCCTGACTGAGGGGTCCGTAGCCAGAATTTCTGCTGAATAATTTCCATGGAAGGAGAAATTTCAGCAGCTTCCCAACCAGAGAGCTGAGATGTGATGGGGCTCCTTCAGAAAGTCCCCAGGATTGCAGCACTCTCTCGTTCTGTGTTTTCCTGGGTGTAGATGAGTCTGTTATGAAACTACACCTTTTCCACTCACAATTTTAGCAACTCTTGAGGAACACAGATGTGTCATTTCCCTGAAAAGTCCATCAAGCTACAGCAGCAGATGGGGATCATCAGGATTTTATTGAACCACCGGAATGCACGTTCTTCATGTATTTTGAGTTTTGAGCTTTGAGCTGCTCTCTTTGGCACTGCATTTTGGGGTTTTGTATAGCAGGGGGATGTAGGCTGGGCTTGTTTTATGGATTTTAGTGGACTTTTCCAGCTTCTCCACTGGCAAAGATGAGGTACAAATAGCACTGAGGTGTCTGCATGAGTGCCCACCAAGGCCAGACCAATAACTCTGGGGAAAGGGAATGGTTCCACTCAGTGCTTGAGGATGATGGCTTAAATACTCATTATTAGGAAGATTAAAACCCCCAAAAAGGCCCATCCCATTCATGCAGTGTGGGTGCCTGTGTGTTGATTCCCAGTGATCTTTGGTGGATCCAGGATATGGCTTTAAAAAAGAAGAAAGGGAAAAAAACAGCATGAGTTTGAAATGGCCAGTGATGATGAAACCATCTGTTGGGAAGTTGTTCTGGTGTTACTTCTGCCAAACATAAAGCACACCCTTCCCAGATGGAATTTAACAGCATCAGCTTCCAGTCACCAGCTCTTTTTATCACTCTGTCTCTTAGACTGAAAGGCTCTCCCTCTCTTCATCCCTGTACCCTGTCTAAATACATCTGGATTGTCATTAAGCTATCTCTTAACCTTCCCTTTGTTAAGCTAAGCACATGGGGGTCCTTGAGTCTGTCACTATAAGGCATGTTTTGTGACGCTTCAGTCATTCCCGTGTGCCCTCTCCCATTCATCACCTTCCTTCTGGAGTCACAGGCACCAGAAATAGCTGCAGTGTCCCATTAGGTGTTACACCAGAGATATTTCACTCCACTGTTTTATCGGGTTTCCAGCGCTGTGTAAGAGGATCCCTCCTCTCTGCGGTGAGATCCTGGTTCCTGGAAGTGCAGCTTTGTGTTAAACCAACTGGAGTTCGCTTCCCTCTGCTTCAGGAGCAGTGCAGGTCTGAGGCAGAGACCCAGCCACATTCTAGCCACGGTCCAGCTCCAAATCTCATCAGCAAACTTTGACCATAATGAGCTTTGATTTTTTACCGTTTGCTAAAAGTGATGAACAGAAAGACGGACGCTTGGGATGCTCCTCGGATATGTCTAAACCTATCACCAGGGTTCTCATCCGTTTAGCATGGGCTGTGTTGATTTTACATTGTTTTAGCTTCCTAATAAATGAGACAACATTAAGTTAAATGCCTTGCTGAAGTCAAACGTAACAGTGTTGATGAAATGTACTAAATCAATCAAATCTATAATCACATTCTTGAAAAATTATATCAATTTCATTTAATAAGATCTATTTTCCATTAACTCATGTTGATTGTAATTAGTTATTCTCCTTAAATTGTTATTAATCAAGTCCCTTATCAGCCCTTCCATTATTTTTTTCTCCACAAAATCAACATCAAACAATCAGATTTATAATTACGCAAGTCATCCTCCTCATCGACATTTATTTGTTGGCTCAAAGTCAACACTGCTTCAGTCTTCTAGAAAGCTCTGTGCTGGCCTGGGGCGCTCCTGGGACAGATTTTAAAACTCTCAGGCACTGAATATTTGGAGCTGCTGAAAAAGAAAAAAAAATCCTCTAGCTGTAGTAACAGCTGTATAACATCCTGAGTTGGAGCAGAAGATATTCCATGTCATCATATTACACGGCTATTTCACTCAGCATTTTCTCCCCCCCAAAATAGAGAAATTAAATATTTAGTGTCTGCCTTTTATGTATTCTTTTTTTTTTCATGTCTGCTATTCTGTCTAGACAACTACTTTTGAGTCTCTTGTATCTAAAGAGCACACCCCTGTTGCCCTCAGCTCTGCTAGCCACAGGTTTCACCTGACAGGCTTCTGCTTGGGGCTGGTTTATGTTCATTATTATTCACTTTCCCTTCCTTCTTTCTGGGAGTTTGCCTACTTTCACTGTCCTTTGAGCTTCATTTTTCAGCCAGAATAACCTTCTCTTTCCCAGCTCTGAGGTTTCACTAGATTTCCTAGAAGCCAGAGTTTCTTTAATCAAGGAGTTGCCAAGCATCACTCACATTTTCTATTAAAAACCCTCCAGGTGACCTGGCTCACAGCACTGAAAAGCACAGGGACCCACTGTCAGCCCAAGCTTTCCTGTCTATGCCCTGCATATATGATGGAAATGGGGTCACCTTTGAGCTGGCTGTAGCCAGTTTTTGGGTCTATAAACAGTCCTGCAGCTGTCAAGATGATCCTGTTGAGAATTCTCCTGGTTTTGGTTAGGAAACACTCTTCTAGGACATTTAGAAAATTCCCAAATCAGCGCTGTGACCTGTCCAGCTTACATCATTCGAGTTAAAGTTCCCCAGGACAGCACAGGGAAGTTTTCTTAAATATTACAGATATGTGACTAAGAAGTGAGCAATCCCTGTTTTCTAGTGAGAGTTGATGGTCTGGACAAACGCCTTCTTTTGGTTTTTATTGGTATGTGAGGTCACTTTCTCTTCAGTTTCTAGCAGTGTGCACTAGAACGCAGCAATGTCACTTCAGGTATTGATTATCCCTCCCGTGCCTTCTTTGCCCACTCAGTTCTTTCTGAATAGGTTAAAACTATTGATTTTGATATTCCAGGCACGTGGATTTTCTCCCCAAGCCATAGTCTCCAAAAAGAATCTGTACTCACAAATTAGTCGTTCCCAGTTCTTCTTATTGCTCAGACTCTGCTGTACAGCCAATTAATGTTCTTCTCCTCACTTCTGAAGGTTTATTCATCAGCTCTTTTCTCCATAGCTTCATTTCTTACTTGGGCAAGGGATAGGGACGGATGCTGAAACATTTCTGTGCTTCCTCACATTCCTTCACAGTGCCTGCTCCTGCTCATCCATTACAAGTTCCCTCCTTCCAGAAAGGTCACCAGCCCAAACAGCTGGCACAGTAGAAAGGAAAACCTCAGCCCAGTCACAGCACAGATTCCAGGGTCACCATGGCAGTGGATGCAGGATGACTCAAGGAACAATTTGTCATGAGTCTGCTGCTGACAGTCCCCCTAACCTGACAATTTCTTCTGGCAGCCACTTCCCATGTTCAGCTCAAGCTGCTGGGACCTTTCCCCATGCCCACAGAAGTGCTTGTCCTTGGCTTCCACGGAAACATCACATTTGGGGTAAAATCTCACTTGCCTTTTGGCCCCCAGAGGATTTCCAGAGTTTATCCACAGAGAAAATTCCCAAATTTTCCAGATTTCTATTTTGTGAAAGACAAGCCAAGAGAGAGGAAGATTTTTGCTTAGGGCACTGCATTTGTGGTTGGAGATCTGAAGGTTCCCTCTCACCTCCTCATCTCCTGCCTTTGGTGTGTATTCCAAGGTTGTGCAGGCTTGAATCCATCTCGGGACAAGCTGTGTTGACTCCATAACACAGAATCCCAGAATCACAGAGCCATAGACTCATAGAATCAGAATTGTTCACGTTGGAAAAAATCAAACTACAGCAGTTGTCTAGGTTTGGCCATACCCAGGCTCTGTGCCTGAGGATGTGCCTATTCTCACTCTTGCAAATAGCCCCCTCCATCTTCTTCAATCCATCCGAGTATTTAGGGGCAAATCTCTGAGTAGAGAGGTGATGAAGCACAGGAGAAGAGAGCAGAAAGTCTTTAAAATAAAAAAAGCTACAAAAAGCCTCCTGGTTGCTCTGAACTGCACACTCCTCCTTTTGGGAGACGTCTTTTTATCTCCTCCTGGATACTCACCTTCATTTTCTGGGATGCCTCTGCTGTGGGTTTATGGTTAAATTTCCATCCCTTTCACTGCCTTTTAAACAATTTTGTTGTTACCTTTTCAAATTCAGAACATGAAGAGCAAGGTCCACCCCGGCTGAGTGGTGTGGGAATGGGAGAAGGATAAATGATCTGTGGTAAAGGTCAGTGCCTGCTCCAGGACAAACATCATCCCAAACTCCTCATGGTGGTTTCCCCCAGTTTGAGGCCAGGACAGGTGGACAGTGTGGAGCCAGGAGCTTCACTGGGACAAACTGGAACTTCCTGCCTCTTTCCAAAACAAAAAACAAACGCTGGGGGCTCTTCTGGGTAAAAGCCTGAGCTGCTCGTTTCCTTAATGCAATTGGCACTCTGCTCCATGATGAATTCCATTTATAAATTGTAGCTTCCACTTTTTTCTTTCCCTTTTTTTTTTTTTTATTAAAACTCTAAATTTCATTAGTTTGCACTTACAAAAATAAGCCTGGCATCAACTAGTGAGCTCTCCTGAGATTGTGTCATCAATTTACCCTGCCACTGAAGCAGCCCCATGTCACGCCTGGCACGGTGACAGCACCAGCTCTAATCCTGCAGCTGCCTGCAGTCACCTGCCCTGCCTGGGAGCAGTGAGGCACTTACATGGACTTGTCTGATTAGGAACTTTGGTTTCAAGGGGATTAAAAAAAAAAAAAAAGAAAAGAAAAAAAAAAAGGGAAAAAAAAGTTGATTGTAAATTTAATTCCTGCATCGTAGTCATTTCTGCACCATGGGTCATTAAGCACACATTAGTACTGCCACCCATTTTTCATAGGAGCTGCACCAGAGAGGCAGAGCATGGCTGCTGCATCCTGGAATATCCTGCCTGCAGCCCATGGGCTCCTCAGGGTGGTGGGGGGAACCCATGGCCTGGATTTTCACCTGGCAAATGCCAGAGGAGAGCCAGGATGGTGACAGCCCTGAGTGCAAGTGTGACTGATAAACGTCCTGGGAGTGGTAAATTCTCCATATCTTACATTAAAACACCTCCTTGTCTTATAAAATATCAGCTCCAATTCTTCTCCTTTCCCAACCTCTTGTTCATTTTTAACCCATTCAGCTAGCAAAGCTCAAACAGTTCCGTGCTTCAGGCATGTGGTCAAGGATTTGCCCAGCCTTAACAGAGCCAGCACTATTTGTTGGCCTGCCTAGAGTGAGGTTTTCTTTTAATAAGAAGTTCCATGTGCCCAGCAAGGTGAAAGATAAATACGTGAGCATGTGAAAGACCTGAACCCAGACATGCTCAGCACTGGCCAGAGCTGCCTGAACACTGCCCATGTCAGTCTGTCCAGGCTTGACAAACAGCCTGAGGAAGCTGGCTCCTTTAATAGGCTTCAGGGGTTTATTTATAGCCCCTTGGAGTAAGTGCAGCTGATACTTAAGATTGGTGGAATTAATGACAGCTGGCAAAAGGCCAGCTCTGCAAATAGTGCCACTAAAAGTCTTCTCCACCATAAAATTTGTTTAATGTAAGAAATCATATCGTGCAGGGTTTTGTCTGCCATTTTTATAATTAGCAGAAGAAATCTCCAGTTCGCTTCTAAGAGCAGCCAGTGCTTTATGGGCTGTCTTTTGGTGGTGGTTTGGAATTTATGTCCATGTTTGGAGGGACTCCTTATGTTCTGTGTCCTATGGGAAGGGTCCCTTGCTCACTGTGGGTCTCCTCTCACTTCCCCAGTTGTGGGGAACATAGGAAAGAATCAGGATCTGTGGCAGGTCCATGTGGTGGCTGATCACAGAGGAAGATCACACCTTGCACGTGCCAAACCTCAGGATCAAATCCTTGCCCAAGGAGCTGCCAGGCAGTGCGGTGACATTCCTCTGAGATCTCATCAGAAATTCATCAAACTATCCAGAAAAGCAGCTGTGGGCTGGGCAGACCAGCATGGGGCACTCTGTGATCTGTAGACGGGCAAAATGCATCAAAACCACTCACTTCGGTCTCACTTTGTCCATGTTTGATAACTTTGTGATACTTTTCTCTCAAGACACATATCAAACTTTTCTAAGTGTTCCCACTTTTTACAACCCTCTTGATCATACACAAAATCCCCAGCAGATTACCTCGAAGTGAGTTATTCTATTCCTTTTTTTCCCCCCTTCCTCTAATGGAACAGAAATGAGCTTGGGTGCTTTTGCTCACTAACCACAACAAATGACTCTAATAACACATGCAGCAGCATTCCTGCTGTCTGGGCTGGCACTGTCCCTGCCACCACATTCCTGGGAACAGCCTTTACAGGTGAGCATCTGCCTTGGGGTGCAGAGGGACCCCAGCTGTGCTTGAGGAAGAAGGGAGATCTGTTCAGCCCAACCCACAGCCCACTCTGCTTCACAAAAGGCTGATTTGGTGCTCTCAGAGAGGTTTCCCTTCTCTAGGGGACCAGTGCCTTGAAAAAAATTTGGTTTTAGGATAATAAAAAGCAAGGAAAATGCTAGCCAAAATTAAAAGGTTTGAAATGCCATGAAGTTTTGAATTTAGCTGTATTTAGCTATATATAAGTGCTGCACACCTGTGATCTAGGTACAGCTGGATGGCAAGCAGATCACCTTCTTTATCTTAATTATGGTCACCCACCACCAGCAGAAGGGATGAGAAAGAGGCTTTTGCCCATCTTATTTTCTGAAGGGTCTCCTCCAGATGTGTCCTCTACCCTCACACCTCTGGATCAGCAATCACTTCTCACTGGGGCAGGTACCTCTCACCCGAGATGCCCATGGGGCTGTGAGACAACCTGGAGAAGATGAGATTATTTTGGACATCTTTACAGAAACAGCTTTTTGTGCTGTTGGCTCTGTAATATCACCTGGACATCCTGCCATGCACAAATTTTGGTCCAGCTCCCTCCCAGGACAAAGGTTAACCCTGGGTGAGCCCCAGCCTGCTCCAGGATTTAGGTTACTCATTTCTGTAATGGATCAAGCATTTCCCTGCCTGATATTTATAGGCACACTCAGGATCCCAGATAAAATGCTGTATCTTTAGTTAAAGATGCAAGAGATAATTACTGTCCTTTCCACGAGATATGTTTTAAAGTCAAAGTACTTCAGGGGTGCCTTAATGCCCTGCTGACCTGGGACCTACATTTGGAGGAAGCTTTAAAACTAAAATAGCCAGAGAAAGGAAAATAATTGGGTGGATTGTGCTGAAAAAGGTGTTAGGTATAGCTGTTCACTCTGTCTTTTTTTTTTTTTTTTTTAATTTTTAGGCTTTTCCTATCATATTTTTCCTCCGGGAGGATGAAAAATTGAAAGAGTCGGGCACACAGTGCCTCCTGTTCAGATACAGGCTAGAAGTGCACATGTGGGCATTTATTTAGTGGCAGGAGGATAACTCCATCACACAGAGATGTGGAAGTGTCTCCTGCAATTCCCTCTGCACGTTCAGGGCTTGGAAAGTCACAGGGAGTCACCAGCACTGGGGGGGTTCAAGCACAGGGAAAATGAAGCCTCATGTCCTATTTCCAGATAACAACCAGGTGTCGAGGAGGCACCCTGTTGGCTGAACACATTTTTAGAGCTGAATTTCAAACTTTCTCAGTCTTAGGGATCCCGGGAGGCTCCACTGCGCTGAGTGGAGGGGGTTGACCTTGGGAGAGGTTTGCTGGTGTCATGCAGGATCCTGCTGGGGCAGGATCCATGGATTCTGTGCCTTCTGGGATGCTCCACATCGTGCAGGGCACATCTGGGGAATCCCTTCTGGGAGAGGTTAACGCTGCTCAGGTGCAGCTGCTCTGGGGACGCATGGTGGCACATCTGAGGAATGAGCCCTGCCCTGGCACTGTGCCCTCGGTGGGGACAGGCAGCTTCGCTTTTCATGGCACACCTTCCTGCCAGACCCACGTCTGCAGAGGGGTCTGCAGTGATGGCACTCGGCTGGCAGCTGTGTTTTGAGCTCCCAGAAAGCTTTTTCGAAATTTAAAAATCCTCCAAGAGACCTGACCCTGAACAACCACCTTGCAGCAGCTCCAGCAACCCTAATTTCAGCACACTGCGTCTCTCTCCTGCTCTCACATAATGCTACAAATCCAGAGGCTTTTCACAAAAGGTGTATCAATTCAAGTGAGTCACCCCCGTGGAGTTCTCATCCATAATCCAAATCCAGGGATCAGGAATTGCTCTTCCCACCCCGTGTACCCCGGGGTGATGCAAACCCACCCACAGTCGCTCTGGGTGGGAGCAGGAGCTCCCAGGAGGACTTCAGGTGCCGTGAAAATCCAAAAGGATTTTCTGTGTGCAGCGACTGATCCTGAAGACAAGGAGGGTGATGTCCCCCGTCCGTCAGTGCTGCCCTGCAGGTGATGAGCACCCAGCAGGGATCTCTTGCACATTCACAGGGTGGTTTCAGCAACTGAAGGTTGTGCTGATGTAAAAAAAAAAAAAAAATGGAAACCATTTAATGCAGGGCAGAGGGAGCAATCCAATGGAGCTGCTCCTGGATCCATAGAGGACCTGTCCCCAGGGGCTGATCCCTTCACAAACCCCAGAGCATCTCTTGTCCTGTGCAAGGCATCAACGCAGCCCGAGCAAGAGTGATAAACATTCACATAGGAATTACACATTTTCAGATAAAAAGTAATTTTGCCACAATATCTACAATTCCAAGCAGTGAAAGCCCTGATCAGAACACGCTGTGCTTTGCTAGCATGCCAACCACGAGCAGAAGAGGGCATTTCACCCTGTAAAGCTGCATGTTGCGAAATAACCTGGATTTTTATGTCCCAAATTACTAATTGCAAATTATTCACCTAGTTCTCATAGAATGTCCTGTTTTTTGCTGAACTAAACCCAACTGCAAAATACCTTGTTAGCCTACTGGGCTTATCTCCAGAGCTCAAAGCTGTTCAACTTCCTTGTCTCTCTTCTCTCTCTCATTTATTTTCTAGATGATAAATAACAAAAACAAAAACAAAAAAAATCAGAATCAGAGAGAAGTTTTATTTTTTAGTGTATGGTTTGTTGGGGCATGGGGAGAAGTCTGGAGAACCTGAGCTATTATCAAGAATGTCACTCAAATTACAATATCATTGTTTGAAAAAAAAAAAATCTGGCAGCTAATTCTGATTGCAGTGCACATTTCTGTGCCTGTGACAAATGATTTCTAAAGTTAGACTCAAGGACACCAAGCTTCTAAGAGGTCACTCATCTCTGGTGTTTATTTTATTTGCCATACCCAAAGAATTTTTAAATAGTTAAATTAAGAAAAGGGAAGTAAAAAAGGGGGGAAAAAAGTGGAAGGAATGCCATGATGATCTGAAAAAGATTGAAGTGTTTTGTTTTAAAAGGAGTGATGCTCAGAGCCATAAAGTATGCAATACAGGAGGGGAAGCAGATTTGGGGCTAACCTGTGATATCACATTAGACTTTAAAGCTGTTCCAACAGACTAAGCATTTGAGAAAGAATCAGAGCTGTTGGTGATAAGTTGCTCCTCTTATCGGCAAACTGTCATCTGTCTTGAGTGAGAACATTTTGTCCACCCTACCAAAACAAGTCAGAAAAATTGGATAAAAACAAAAATATAAATCAGAAGGGTAGCTGGGAGCAGAACTGAAACGATGGCAATTTCCTGGCAAGGATCGCTGTACAGCTAAATGTCAGATGTGGCAGAAAGAATTATATTTTCGACTTGAGGTCAGGAATTATGTGTGAGCATGTAGTGGCCAGAGCCCAGCCAGCACAGCCACTGTGGGCTCGTGTGGCCTCTGGTGACAGCCGTGGTGTCCCCACGGGCAGCAGTGCCCGGCGTGTCCCGGCTGCATCACCCTGGAGTGCCACAGCTCTGTCCCTTCACTGTCCCTCGGGGTGCTCTGTGCTTCCCAGCCCAGCTCTAGTGCATGACTTCAGCCAGGGCTGCGCTGCTGGATCAGCCCCTTCCTGAGCAGCAGAGCCCTTGGTGCCTGCAGGTGCTGAGGGTCCCTGAGCAATCTTTGCAGCTGGAGCTAAACGTGTCCAGAGCCATCCTGCCCTGTGCCTGGCTCCCCACAGACACTTCTCCATGGCAGAAGAAACGAGAAATTAAGTGCTTCTCAGGCTATTTCTAGATTATTTCTTTTAAATGTAATATTAAATTTAAATCTTAATTTACTTTTTAAATCATAATTCCATTGAATTTGCAAAGCACACCTGGAGCTATGGTGTCGAATGGGAAATGGAGGTGCACAATTTCCCAAGGAACGTTCCTGTTTGCAGGGTCCTGGCGCCCAGCTGGACCCCAAGTGCTGAGCTCCCCATCTCCTCTGGGTCTCCTGAAGGTAAACCCTGCTCAGGTCAGGGGAAACACCAGGATCCAACCCATTCCTTGGCATGGATCACCACCCTGTCTGCCCTGAGTCCTCAGGCCGAGGGGACAGTGCACAGGGGGCCACAGGTGCATGTGTGCCTCTGGAGCGTGGAAAAATATCTGGGGACATGGGCACGATGTCACGGCAGCACCCTGGCACTTGAGCTGGAGGTTTCGGTGACACCCCCGGGATGAGCCGTGCTCCTGTCCCGGGCAGAGGCTGGGCAGCCCAGCAGGGCAGACATTGCTCCGTGCTCAGGGCACGCACCAAATTTAGGCAGAGCAGTGTGGAGGGGAGCCAAGGTGCCGCTGCCAGCCGTGCTTGCACTGCACCTGATGCTCCCAAGTGTTTTTCTCCTTCACTTCAACACATTTAACACAGTGTTCCCATTGCAGCAGCCAAACTGATATCACTGGAGGCAAGACCTGAATCAGATCCTGAAAAAATCAGCTATTTAAATGCACCATGGCTGCTGCGCTCTCGGCAGCAGCGAGACCACAAGACACACAATTTGGAAGCGGAGGTACAATGAGGGAAGGTTTGGTGGTTTTACAAAATCACCGAATGGGAAAATAGTGCTGCTAGGTGGAAATGAGGCGTGTGGTCCCTCAGATTGTGACTGTGAAGATCTGACAATGTCAAAGGCTTGTGCAGCCCGGGACAGGGAGCAGGGCAGGCTGTTCTCTGCCCTGAGGAAAGGAGCAGATGAACAGGAGTGACTGGAAAACCCCCAAAACCCTTGGAGGCAGGGCGAGTCCTACAGCCCCAAGCACTGCTCCCTGCCTGGACTGCCCCAAGGTCACTGCACCCCTGTACCAGCAAATCCCTTCCCAGCCCCTGGTGCTTCAGGAGTGGAGTATCCAACACCAAAGGGTGTGCTGTGGTGGACTTCTCTGCTGTAATTTGGTTTTTAATTATATTTTTATTATTATTATTAATTTTGCAACAGTTTGGTTTCAGGGCACTGCAAGTCCTTCTGTAAATCTGGATGAATGAGCTGAGCTTTTGCTTCAACCCAGCTGGGAGCAAAACCTCCCGGGAAGGCTGGATGGCAGGGGCTGCAGAACCCTGCAGTGCCCATCTCCAAAAGACTGAGCAGTTTGTGACAGGGGTCTGGGATAAGGGACAAGTCATTCCTTGCTGGAAATACCCCAAGTGTAGGACATCAGAGCTGCCCTTTAGGCAGAAGCCAGTGAGAGGCTGGTGCAAACTCATCTCCTGAGATCACCATTATTACATGTTTTGTTGCAAGAGGAGGGTGACCCAGGCAAGGGTTAATCGAGGCTGTGCCGTGCACCTGGCACACTGCTCAGTGCCTCTGCAGCACAGTGGGTGCATATTTATCTATATATATCTTATAGAGAGATATTTATTTATCTATGGCATGCGGGCTGGGGAGCAGACAGGCTCTCCTCTCACCATGGTGGGGTGTGGAATGCCACACGAATTCTCTCTATCATTGCTCTGGAAATGCTGGCAAGCCCAGGGAGCCTGCAGTTGATCAGTTCTATATCCCTGTGTACCACTGAGGGAGATCTCTGCGGTGTTTTGGGACACCCTGGAGCAGCTATCACCCACACAAACACATCTTCCCTGGCACCCCAGGGACAGCTGAGCACTCAGCACCTCCTGGGATTCACCTGCTGGGTCCTGGGTTTGCTGATGAGACCTTTCAGTTCCATTTAGAAGAGCTTCATTGGCTTCATTTCTTTTTGAATTGTAATGCCCTAACATAATGATTTATAAGAAAGTGCTGGAGGATCAGCCAGGTCACAACCACCAGACACACAGAGCTGAACTTCTGCTTTGGCTGCTTTTGGCTGTGTTGTTTGTTTGCTTGCATGGATTATCATCTTTCCTCCTTGTATTGTACCACTGACAATAAATTCGAAGCAACTAGGGGCCAAATTTTTGAAGAGGTTTCCCTAAGGGAATGCCAATTACCTTTCCCTTCCAGCACCACAAATGTCCTCTGGCACTTAAAAATCTCAGCTTTATTGTGAGAAATGCAGCCACTTGCTCTAATTATTCATGCTGCTCTCTCAGGCAAGCAAAAAAGTAATAAAAGTATTTAAAGTAATAAAAGTATTGAAAAGGCAAGGGGTTGGTGACTCTGGACATGAAGAAGTACAACCCTGAACCAAAAACAGTCTGTGCAGTGGTTTGTGTATGAAAATGTGGAAGGAGTGGAAGAGAATTGTAGACTAACTCTGGAGGTCTCATTTTTGGGTGGAATTTCTACTGGAGGCAGTTTGTGCTGCTTTTGCTACTGGGAATCTGGTTAGCCACAATACTGCTGGAACTGGGTGGGTATTTCTGCCCCTGCCCAGCTCATCTGAGGCCATGGAGACCCCCGTGCTTCCCTGTGCTGCTGGATGTGACAGCACTGGCTTTGGAAGGAGAAACTCAAGAGTTTTTGGGTGCTGAGGAGGGTGGAGGAGAGCCTTCCTTCCCCTGATTTGACATCACCACAGGGACTAAGGGGTCCCTGGTGCTGGAATCTCAGGGAGTTCCTCAGGGAGGAACTGTCCTACTCTGCCCTTGGGGAGAATGTTCCCTTCTCAGCACTTGTCTTCCAGGTGCTTTGTCTCACTCCATCCCCACTCCTTCCTTTCCCCAGATTTTTCTTTGTGGGCTGCCTGGCTCCTTCCATATTTAGATGCCATTCTGTCCTTGCTCATTGTTATTCTCCACCCATCCCCTTAGCTCAGCCTAGTTTCAAACTGCTTTGTCAAGGTGCCAGGATCCCCTGGTGGAGGTGAAGGTTGGCACATCAATGCCATGAATGCATCCCAGAGGATGAGCATCTCTGCACATCTTGTGCCTGGAGAGAGGGACCGGGGGCTCAGAGGTGCCGAGGACCCTCCCTGCAGCAGCACTTCCAGATTTGCAGCCCTGCCTCAGCTGCCAGCTTCACTCCAGCCCTTGGCTTTCCCCTGGGCTCACCAGCCCAGCTATGAGTGCTGTAGTGTTTGGGAACCAGCAGCCTTAATTATCTTTTAAACCTCATTATGCTCTTTCCTATGATCTCCTCTTTGTTCTTCCTTCCAACCCTCTGTGTCTGCGGGCGGTGGAGTGCTCTGCCTCTCTCTACAGCTCCTCAGAGCACCACCACGTTCCCAGACAATGTGCACATGGAATTTTCGTCTAAATCACCCCAAAAGCAGTGACAAAATCCAAGGTTCATCATTGTGAATCACAACCAGACCACCGGCACTGGGAGCAACTCAAGAAGATGCAAATGCCTTTGTAGAAATGCCAGGAACGTGCCCCATTGCTGACAAGGGTTACCAAGGCATTTCCAGCCTCGTCCCATGGGAGAAAAAAGTGCTATCATCTCAGGACACAGAGTCTGTCTTTGTGTTACATATTATTTGTAAGCAAAATAACCCTGTTTGTACTAGACCAGCTCATTCTGGAGGGTTGGAAATTAGGTGTCATTACCAGGTGATATTACTCTGCGGGCATAAAGTTGTACCTAGTGAGCAACCCAGCGAGCTGCAGACAGATGAGGAGGATAATTTGATTCCATCTTTGGAAATGTCAGATTTTATGGGTGAATAAAATACATTCCATTTTCTTCTGTTTATCAATATTGGGTGAAAACAGACTAGAAATTGCTTATAAATGGGGAGTGTTGAGAATAAGGCAATATATTTGTTATCCCTTGCAAGATGCACAGCACTGCCACAGCCACTTCTGTACTGTGTGAAAGAACCCCATAAAGCAACAAAACAAGGCACAGATGGGAGGAAGAGTAACCCTTGCTGCCTTTCCATTTACAGCTCTCACAGCACAAGCAGGTCCAGGTCCTGCAGCTGATAACTGTGGTCACACAAAATAAAATGCTCACAAAATTTGAAAAGTCTTGTCTTTGAAGGGGAATTTGAAGACACACATAAGGATATGCTCACCTGAGCTCTGAGACAAAGGCAAAGCAGAGACCTGGGGCTGGATAAATGGAGGTCTGTGCCTTGAGGAACAGAAGAGCCCATGGCCAAAGCAAGAGGGGCAAGATGGGGCTGGTGCAGGGAAACAACAAGGACCAGGCTCCTTGGATGCTGGAATTGCCCAAACCAGGTCAAAATCTGGGCACTCAGAAAAGATGCAGCCCCTGAAAGCCCCGTAATGATAAAGGGAGGGGTTTCAGGAGGGAGAATAGAACAGAATTGAATGAACTTTCCAGACAAATTATACCTAAAGAGGAATGAAACATTATAGTTTCAATTACCGCTGTGCCCAGCCACGCAGGTAGTAATTCAAACAAGAAACAATTGCTGGATTGTCACCCTCAAATCAGACACATACCATTTAATTCCATTTACTGAGGGTTCACTGACTGTATTTTGAATCAAATACAGCCATTAATGTGCAAAGATCTGAAAAATGCATGTGTCCCTTTTACAAATGTGACAGTGAGACTGTAATTCCTGTAAAATCTGTTTTCTTCAGGTTGGGCTGCTCCTATTGCCATTAGTTATGCAGGTATAACTTACTTAAAGTTTCACTCTGCCAAGCTAGATCTTTTTGAAATGGCTTGCACCTTTTTCTTCAGGGCACACGAAAAGCATGGTCAAATCCAGCCTAGTATTCCATCACCCAAACTTAGCAAATTGATTCGATTGCAGAGCAAGCCACTTTCATTAAAACAATTAAACCCTTACTATTAATGCCATTCCAGCACAAATATAAATCATCAGTTACGGGAACTAAAAGCTTTCAGATGGAATTGCTCTAACATCTGCCTCGTGCAGTGGGCACAGGGAGGGTGATGTGCACCCAGCTTCTTCGGGGCAGCACTGCTGCCTAAATAAATCCTTGTCATATCCAGAAAGTGAATATTACCGTGCTGCCCTGGTTAGCTCTGGCAGAGAAGCAGCACATGCCTGTGGGCAGGCTGAGCAGCAGGGGCAGTGTTTGGGATGGGAACGGATGAGAAGAGCTGGCACCTCTCCCCAGGTGATGTCTTGTCCCCAGCCAGGCTGTCACAGGGTGAGCGTGACCCTGCCTGGGTTTTGCATCATTCAAACCCTGCACAATGGCTGAGGTGATGCCTCCCTCATCCAAGAAACAATTCCATGTGCGGAAGTGTCCTGTTCAGCGTGATTCAGGGGAATGGGTTTGGCACAGAGCTTGGGCGTTGTCTGGAGTCCTTTTCCTTTTTGAAATAATACCTGCACATATTCCCTGTGTCAGCACTGTCACACACCCTCCATTGGGTCACAGGGTGTGCTGCCCAATAAAACCAGACCTTTCCATAAAACTGCGCTGGCCCTTCTGCTCTGGCAGAGGATGCATCAAAGGGCAGATCATTTAAATATTTCACTAGTTACTGTGTGGGTCATCAGAACTGGATATATGTAATTTCAAAGGCTTTTCTACTCCTGCTCCTCACATCATTCCAGGTCACACTTCCCTACAGGTGCTTGCTGTTGACTCAAGGACACTTCCAGGCAGCAGAATATCAATGGAGCAGGGATGGACAGGCCAGCTCATCCTACACATTTTAAATTGCTTAAAAAGACACAGAAGCTTTTTTGCAAAGATAGTCTGTGGCACAGACTGAAGTCAGTGCTCAGCATGTGGCTTAGACAAACAGAGTGGTCATTAGTGACTGTTCTCATTGTCACACCGGTGCAGACTGTTAATTCAGCACAAGAGTCATTAAAAGCAAGCCTCAGTGGAGAGAGAGGTTTTTGTAAATGCCAGATGACTTGGCAAAAAGTGAAGAAGACCCTCAATATCCTGCACTGCGCCGCTTGTAAATTCAGAACAAAAACTCCCAGGAATTTGCTGGCGACAGGATTAGGCACTAATTATTCTCTTATGCTGAAAGCTGTTAAAACCCAACCCAACTCTCCCTCACTCCATAACCAAGATAAGCTCACTGGTCATTCCATGGGTCCCTCTCTTCCAGAAGAGTGTCACTAATTCCAAAGCTCTGCCCCTGATTTCGTTTCTGGGTTTCAGGGGTGGTATCAGCCTTGCACTGATGATGGCTTTGGCACTAAGTTTGGGGATTACCCATGGACACTATCCCAGCCTGTTCCCAGCCCTGCTCCAGCCCCAGGGTTTTAATTGCCTGTGAGCTCACAATTGAAGAGCAGCATCCACTCTGCAGCATGGGTGTCCCTCCCTTCGAGTTCCTCCTACCAGGTGCTTTTAATTTATTTGTATTTCCAGCAGCGATAATTGAGTTATCAATTTTGTGCTCTTTTGGGCCAGAAGCAGAGATCAGAGAACTATTTTATGCACCTAATTATGGATTACTTCCCATAGCTATAAAACCATGGAGAGACAGATCCAGAAAATATGTCATGAGGTGATCTGTGTCCTCTTCGTCTCTACTGGCTTCTCCCTATTGCTTCCTTAAACTCCAGGCTGAATGCCCTCCAGACAAAACACTTGTCAAAAGCAAGGGACACCTATTTCCCCACAGGACAAAATCTCTTCCCACCCCAGCAGAGGGCTGCTTAAAATTAAATTCAGCTTTTACTGAAATGATCTGTTGAAACCTTTAGCACCTCGTTGAGTCAGGCTGAGATTTATGCCATTTCTGTGCAATTGGGCTGTAGTCTGGCTCATAACAGTAACCTAGGGTCCTGCTGAGGAGTGAAGAATTTGATTTTCTTTCCCACTAATGGTTTTTGGGGGGGTTGAACAGGATGATCCTTAAGGTCCTTCCCAGCCCATTCTGTGACTCTATCAATTGGATGTGGCCCTTCATACCCCCCTTATCTCCCCACTCCCCTGGCCCCGTTTTTTTTTGCTGCAGATCCTCCCTCCATCCCAGGCAGGTCTGAGCTGTCTGGAGCACACTGCAGTGCAGAGCCAGTGCTAAAGTCCAGCAGATCCTGGTTTTATATTTACAGAAAGAGACAGGAATCATCTGTGTGTCAGGATTTGGTTTCTGATGGTGACATGAAGAGGCCATCCAAGATGTATGACCCAGCAAATGTACTGTAATGCACACATCACATTTGTTCTCTGAGTAAGTAGATATTGTCTAGGGTATATTACAGCTGTGCTTTGGTGTTTAATTTAATGTGAGAGAACTGCCTTAATTTCTCTAAATTGTAGCAATAAACATAATGCTAACAGTGATATTGCTAATAATTTATTTTGCAAGTGATTAATCAACAATGAACTATTTTAATTACCTGTTCGGAAATGCCAAATTCTAAATTAATTATGTGTCATTATATGAATTCACATGTATAAATATATACACTTATATATTATGAATTCCAAGCCTAATTAAAATGAATAAACCATCAGATTTGGTGAATTTGTAGAGCTGAGGGAGGATGTGCTCCCCCTTGCTCTTCTGCCTTTTTGCATTTCATCCTCAGCACAAAGAGAATCTCATTCCAGTGCTTTATGCAAGTCATTTGTGGTCCTAAAAAAGATACTACCTGGAGAAAGTAGCAAATTCTCTGGATCCCACACTGCAAAGAGCAGTGTCAAGGCCAGGGGTGTGGGAAGTGGGAGCAGGGGAGGAGGGTGGGGGCTGCTGCATTTCTGTCTGTGGGAAATGCAGAGTGTGACTCTTTGGGGTGATCTCAGTGCCAGACCTTGGAACTCCCTGGAAATAAAACCCAATGGGAACTGGAATGGGGGAGAAGGAGGCGATTCCCTGCCCTCATTTGTTACCAACAATTCTGGAGGGAAGTCTGGGGTTCAATTAACAGATCTGGGGCACAGTCAGAGAGTTTTTCTTTTCACCTGGGAGGGGGCTGCATCGAGAGATGCTGCAAGGCGTAAGGCTGGCAGTGTGGGGTGTTTAGCAATGGGAACACCCCCGGGGGCCCCGGAATGAGGCCGGACAGAAAGGGGAGAAAGGGGAGATGCTCCCTTTGCAGTAAGCCTCAAACCCAGAGCTCATGGCCAAGAGGCCCCCAGTCACCCAGCACTGGCCCAGCAGCAGCAGCAGTGGTTCCCAAGGGGTTGGTGGCTCCTGTGGCACAGAGGGGCAGTGGAGGGAATCTCTAATTTAGGGGTGGAAAGCAAGACAGCTCTAATGGTTTGTAGCACAGGCTTGAAAATCAGAATGATTAATGAGAGCAATGCCATGGAGGAACCAGAATCTAAGTAATGAGACCTTTATTTGATACATAATACCACTGGGACCTTCTATAAAGAGAATACCAGGAGAAGGGCTAAGTTTTGCTGGCTTGGGAATGCATCAGGAAGGGGGAGAGTACTGCTGACTCTGCAGTCAAGTGCTGGGGCTGTGCACGATGGGGCTGCAGTGCTGTTCAACGGGAGCCTGGAACATGTTAATTCAGTCATATATTTTCAGAGGCTGGAAAGACACCCTGATTTAGTGTGCTGCATGGATCTGTGCAGAGTTGTGGGTTTAAAATGCAGTGTCCAGAGCCTGATTCCATCACCTCATGGTTGAATTCAAGCCGGGAGATGAAGAAGCCATTAGACATGTATCAAGAACTTCCAGCCAAAAAATTACTTACGGTTTCAATTGAAGGAGAAGAAGTTGTAGAGAGTTTAGGTATGGATGTCAGAAACACAGCAGTTAACAGCAGAGATGTACGAGAGATTGGGAGGTGATAACTTAGATAAATTGGTGTCTCATCCATATTAAGGAGACAGCTCATCTTCAGTTGCTGCCAGATGACATGAACAGTGCAGCGTATATGGATACTAAAATATATTGGTCTTAAAGTTAAATCCCCAAGAACCACCAGAAATAAGTCTCAGAGGCCAAAGTGAGATTTGATGCACACTGCAAAAATATGCAGTCTGTCAGAACATGCTGCTCTCTCCATATAACTTCCACCGTTTGTGGGACAATTATAGGGAAAACAATACTGTGATCTGTAAAGCAGCTCCTGGAGTGGTTTTATTCACTAACTCAATGCTATGCATAATCATTGCCAGCAACATCTCCAGAGGTGTGTGCATAATAGAGAGACATCAAGTCAATGAGTCAAAACATCAGAAAATAAAATTCAGATGAACCTCACATTCAAAAATTATATTATCTGTCATTTAACAGTGTCTGAAGACCTCCTTATTGAAATAATACATCTAAACCAAAAGCTACCCCAAGCAGTAATACCATATTGTGCTGCTGTGTTTAGGAGCTACCAGGAACTGGGGTTTTCTGCACCTTGAGCTGGCTGCCAAAGAGGGGGAGCTGGGGTTATAAGACCTGTGGGGATCTTCAAGCTGAAGGATCCAAATGACTTGTAGAGGGGAAACAGAGGGCACTGGGAGGGTCTGCTCCTCTCCTGTACCCATGTCAAAGCCTGCTAAGGTTAGGAGTGTCCCCCCAGCATCACTCATTTCCTTTGCTGTGTAGATGTGTACAATAATTTTCCTCTCAACAACCAAATTTGCCTCTAAAAGAGAGTTTATATCCAAATACAAACTTAATTTGCCCTCGCTGACAATACACTTCACTGGATTAGATCCTTCATGCCTCCTGTTCCAAAACCCCTATGGAGATAAGAAGTTACCCTTTTTGAAAATGCAGCCTCAGAAACCCTTAACTCCCCTAACTAAATTGTTATCGTGCTATTTTCCCAAAGCACCATGTAGAGCATTGTCTCTGCACTGCAGCTTGAAAGGAGCAATTCCCTGCAGATGCAGGCACCCGCAGCCAGGAATTTCTGCTCCAGGATGCTTTGGCAGGGATATCACAGCATGGGCCATCAGGCAGGAATATATACATGTCCATATAAAATGTATATGAACGTGTGTAAACTGCACACAGGCAGTGCAGGCAGGAAGTGCCAGTGCTGGATAATGAGTCCGAGCTGCTCCAGGGTGTGAGAATGAGCAATGAGCATCTCTGCTGGAAGCAAAATCAGGAACTTGGGTGAGCTTTGCTACTTAGACAACAAATCACTGGGTGTGCTCAAGGGTTCATTTTTCACTGGGAAACACCAGTGAAACAAGTACTTTGCTGCTTATCTCTTTATTGCTTATCAGTGCTTCTTTGCCCTTCATTTCTTGGAAAAGGCATGGTGCTTAAATGGGTTGAAGGGTGGATGCTGTGGAAGAACTAAGCCACCTCTTTAATCCCAGAGGCTTCATCAAGGGTTCATTTTACTCTCTGGGCAAATCTCTGTCTTCCCAGATTACCCTCTCTCCACCATCCATCTAGGTTGCACCATCTGTATCTGAAGTCATGCTTGCCATCCTTTGAAGAGGTAGTCTCCTCTAAAAAATCAATAGTTAACATTGTCTTTAAATAGTCTGACATTTACCTTTACTGCAGTTTTCATTTCTTTCTGGGGTTGCTCAGACATTTGTATTACCCGTGTACATTCCTTATTTCTCTGCCTGTAGCCACGGACCAGGAGCTTTGCAGGGATGGCAATCCTGTTGGGGTAGCTCCCAGCCACAAACAAGGAGACTTTTGCAAGACAATTAAGAGAATTGGAGCTTGCTAACAGAAGCCTCTTTAATTTATGGAAGGCATCAACTGAGAATAATTACAAGCAAAAGGGTATCGTAAATCCCTGAGGAAAATACATGCTGAATGCAGTTTTCCCAACAAGCAAATTTGAATGCTAGCCCAAAGGTCAAAATAAAAGACTGTGAGCTTTAACCTCCTGAGCCATCCACCTTTCCTTTGGCTCTTGTCAGGAACTTGTCTGGGGGTTCATTTAGAAAGCTGCCTGTTCAGAGCAGGGCCATTTACAATCTGGGAAAGTTAAGCAAATTAGCAGAATTATTAGGTAAGAGGCAATTCTCCACAGCCTGCAAAGCAACCGCTTGTTAAATGAGCTCACGCGGGAGAATTGCACTGATCGAGTGATGGTTGCAGTGTTTGCAGAGGGAAGGCTGTGCAGGCATTTCCTTTGAAATAACGCTGCTGTACTCCAGCTAAAGGATAAAAAAAGAGAGTTTGTACACATTCCCTTGGCAGGCTCCCTGCACAAATATGCTGGAAGATGCCTTTGTCTTTTAGAGACATTTCTTCTAAACAGTTCCTTCTGTAACAATAATAATAATTAAAAAACTAATAAAGAAGAAAAACCCAATCCCCTCAAACTATCTACTTCTAAAAATAGGGAGGGTTGCAGGAGAACTGATGCCACCAGGCCCCTGGAAGCAGGTGGCTCGATGGCCCCAGTCCCCTCTGGGACTTGCAAGGACACCTGGGGTTTTGCAGTCTTGGTGTCCTGGAAGACTGTGGGAATGTGCCTTTCAGCAGCAGAAACAGAGTCCCACCAAAACACAAGGAGAGAGTGGTTTCTGATCTGTCAGTCTCATTTTTATATACTCTTTGGTTATTGATTTGGTATTTTTATACCTTATATAGTGCACTTAGTACAGGAAAAAATGGATTCACCTAGTAAATGTGCTTTATTAGCAGGTCTCTGATGGAAAATTATGTCAGTTTTCCATTTAAAAAATGCATCAGATTAATTCACTCATGAATCAATCTGTCTATGCTTGAAAATCTACTCACACCCCACATTAAAATGTCTGGTGTAGCACTGCAGGCTGGAGATCAAAATGGAAGTTTTTAAATGATGAAAAGGTATCATTGTGAAGTTTTTAGCACTTCCAAGGCAGCGGGGAATGAAATGCTCATCCCCAAAATGAAGTGGGGATGTTACACCAGGCTTAGCTTCAGCTTCCCTTGTAGGAGATGAAACTACAGTTGAAGTAATTTGGTGGGGTTTTTTTTTTCCTTTCTTTCTTTTCCTGCTTCTTTCTACAACCAACGGATGTCCCAACTCAAAAGAGTTGTCCCAGGTTTTGTCCTTCACAGGCTTTTTTTGGCTCACAGGGCCATGATCCTCGCCATGGAAAGATGGATTATGCCTGTAGTTTCCAGGTGATCCACAAAAGGGGGATAGAAATTAATTCCTTTCCCTGTGCTGAGTAGAGGCTGCAGGATCATTCATTATTTGTTCCCGAGTGAGTGCTGCATGGGGCCACCTCTTATTCCTGGCAGGGTATCAGATCATGGCTGGACAGTGGAATAGTTGGGAAAGAGTTTCAAATCTCTCCCTCTCTCCCTCTTTCCCCACTCCTGTTCCTCTATGCAGAAGAAAGAAGAAATCATCTTTCAGGCATTGCACAAAGTGATTTATAGGATGGGAGGGTAGAAAGAGCTGGACGCAGATTTTATCAGAGATGCTAAGAGATGTGAAGTAACTATCCCATGTGGAATTGGAAAAGAAGCCCTTGGTGTTGAGTTTCTTCAAGAGAAAGACTGGCCATGCCCTGCCCCATCACTCAGTTACTCAACCCCTTGTAGCACCCCCGTAGCAGATGCTGCTTCTCCTCAGCCCCAGCTCTGTGGTGCAATCCCACCTTTCAGCCCCGGGGCTACATGAAGCATCTCAGTGTTTATTTTTGGTGTTGTAGAATAAAAGACAAGTGCTTAGAGCCAGCTGAGTTCCCTGGGTGCACCTCGGTACCACAAGCATAAGGCGAGAGCAGTTGAATATTAAAATAGGGAATCTCTCTTGGAATCATTCAGGCTGGAAAAGACCCCTAAGATCATCAATCCAACCAATAAATGCATATCCAATCCAGGCAGGCCAGTTGCTCATATAATTTACATGGAGCAGCGACAAGCTATTTTCTGTTGTCGCCCTGCTTGCTGAGTACCCCAAGATGAGGGATTTTATTCCTTGTGAGGAGAAGGAGGACGTATCCACAGCCCAGGCTGGGTGCTACTAGAGCTCGGCACTGCTGCAGGAGCTGAGGTAATGCATGAGGCCACCAGGCTGCTCCGGCCGGCCACGCGCCGTCTGTCTGGCCACGTCAGACACGAAGGGAAGGACGTCTGCTCCAACCTCAGCCAAAAAAGGGCACGTGGACACGGTTCATCTCCTGGTTGCAAGCAGCTCAGGCCGTGCAGGCAGTCACCATCGTGCAGCTCAGCAGGAAGGGCGGCGATGGAGCCACCCATGTGTAGGAGCTCAGGGATCCTTGCTCTGCTCTTGATCGGGTGTGCAGGAGATGCCATCATCCAACCCTTCATCCAAGCCTTTCTTCCTTTGGAAAACATGTGCAGCACATCCCGCTGTTTGTGTTTAATCCAAACTAATGTCCTACGGCTATGATACGCATGACTATGGCAGTCATTTTTAATTAGGGGTTGTGTCAACGTATTGACATTTTTATCGCTTTTGGGGGAAGTAGAGGATATTTTCCTGCAGGTGAACTCCTCTCTCTGTGGTTCTCTATCCCTCCACCTGCACTACTTGCTTATTTAAAAAATGCAATGTTATTAAGCCCATTCTCTGTGCAAGTTAATTAAGCAACACCAAATCCAAGGAATGCAGAACTCAAATTCCCTCCATCCTATGGCAAAATTTATAAAATTATCCTGAGTGCAATATTTATCATTAACAAAAGCTCTGCCAGGTTCTGGGAAATAGTGTGATGAAGAGAATGCATTCAATGTCTTGCTGGGAAGTGGAGTTAGACAGGAATGGCTCAAGCCACTCATTGCCTGCAGTGATAAACACCCTGCAGAAGATGTTGTTCACCCAGAAAGAAAAGGGAAGGCAGATCATTACATTTATTGGTCATAGCTTTTCAAGTGTCAATAAAGGCCTACTGGAAAAGACATGGTTAGTAGCAGGAATATATATTTTTGTCTATCTTGAAAATACCTTTGGCTCAACAGCTTTGTATAACACCAATAGAAGATCTGACTTCTGCCCGATATGTCAGGATGAATCTTCCTCCTAGGTGATGGTCCTGGTATAGATGGTGCTCACATTGTACAGTTTTTAATGTCTTTAACCATCTTTAGCTTTGTATCCTGATAGCCCCTTCAGGCTATATGTCAATGCCATCTGGGAGGAAATGAAGAGACTTCTGCTTACTCGCTGCTGCAACACAGATCTCTTGGCTAAAATTGTGCTTCCATCACTTGACAAACTGTCAGCACAGAACAATTATCTGCCTGTTGGCTTGCTTGTCCTTTCTTTTCTCCCATCTCAGAAAAAAAAAATAAAAAAGAAAGAAAAAAAAAAAGAAAAGAAGAGAAAAGCAGGTGAAGGAAAAGGATACACAGAAAAAAACTCCATGGACAGAATCCAGCTGATCTGATCACACCACCTGAGACACTTGAAGATGTATCAAAGGCAAAAGTCGGTCCCTTCTTTGCCACCTCTTTTGCCACCTCCTCATCATACGCTTGACTGGTGAATGGTCTCAGGTCTTTGGGACAGAGAACATGCCTGTTTTTGTCTGTCTTAAGTCCTGTACAAATATGGATATTAGCGTATTAGTGTATTTAGGCTGATGTGCTCATCAGCTCTAGATTATGAATTGCTCCTCAAAATAACGTTTGCATTCGCCAAGAAAGGTCTTTATTACAGAAGAGGGTCAAGCAAAAAGGATTATTTTTGCTAATTATTCCCTGTTATTTAATATTTGCACAAAAGGTTTGCAGGACTAAGTCCTCAGGATTGCCTTGTTTGAGAAGCTAATAGGGTTTCCAGAAAACCAGCAGTGTCTGGTGAGCCATCAGAGCAGCCTCTTAGAGGATATGGGGGACTATTAGATTTGATGTAGTTAAGGATGGTTGGCGAAAGGTTTCTAATGACTTAGCCAGGACCTGATCCTGGGATTTTCAAAGTCAGTGGTAAGACTCCCACTCAGAGCTGTGCTTTATGGGAAATCAACTGAGGCAGATCCAATTTTCAGACCGTGGATGGGTTCAGGATCCGGGCAGCTGCCGGCTGCAAAGGGCAGATATCAGCAAGCTCCAAACCCTGCTGTCACAAATCCAGGAAGGATTTGGGAGTGAGCAGGGCTGAAACACAAATTGTTGGGAAAGATATTTGCAATGTTTTGGCCCATGCCTTACATTTGTTCCTACAAATTATCAGTCCCTAGAGAGCTCCCCTGAAGTCTACCTGCTGCCTTATTCTTGGGCCTCATATTTCCTTGACTAGACCATAATGGCTGTATTGTTATAGAAATTCCATGCTAAGTGAACTGAATTTCTCATTCCATAAAGACATAATTAGGCAATAAAAACACAGCCAGAAATCTTCAAGCATGGGTGCCTGAAGGTGGGATCCACATTTAGGCATTTAAATTCATGGCCCAGCTTTTGGGGTCCTTGTGTTTTCATATCTTCTCTTGATTCCAGAGAACTGGAAGCTTCCCTGCTACTCAAGATGGCTTTGGGGGTAGCAAACTTCTTTAAGAAAAAAAAATTCATTTACCTTCCCTGATTTTGTTCAAGTTGCAATGCGTCCAGCTTCCCCATTTGACGTTTTTTGGAAACTTAATTATAATTACCAAGGAAGAATGTTAATAATGGTGTTGTTTACATTGGATGCAGCCCTGGGAAACAAAAGAAAATAACCCAGATTGTGGGAGCAGGCGGAAGGAGCATGATATTTTGGAAACTCAGGCCACAACCTGCTGGAAGCATCTGTTTCTACTCAACCTTTACCTCTAGAGTCTCAACATCATTCACAGCCCAGACTGCCAGCAATTAGGGACTAGTGCTGAGGATTTCCCTTCCCTTGTGCTTTCATCCCAAGGACGTTCAGAAATGTCAGGAGTGGCAGTGGCAGCACTGAGGTGGTTTGCATGGACAGTCATTTCTGCCTCAGCAGATGCCTTTGCTTAATGCTTCTGAGATGGGAATTAGGAATTGGGATTGAGTAGTGCACAGAAAACAGCATGGATAACTACAAATCCCTTAATCATCCAGGACAAATAATGTGTCAAGAGGTGACTCAGAGTTACACAGGTGGTGTCCACTTGGCTCTTCTGCCAAGGGCAGAGCTGTGCTGTGAGGCTTCAACTGGAAAGCAAGAGCACCCTCACTACCCACAGCTGCAAACTGGCTGCATGCTAATATAGGGATTTGTTGGAGCAGCTCCTCTTCCTCTGTTTTCAGGCCAAACCATCAACAAATGCATTTTACACTCACTCCAGTCTTCTATCAGGCCAGGCCAAACCCTTTTGGGTGCATCATTGGGTACTTAGAAAGATGCTGCAGTTGTGAAGATAAATAAATTATAAAACAAAACCTGAAATTTCTTTTACATATTCCTAAAAAATCAGCTGGCGGCAAGAAGGAAAATGTGCTTGATCTGGCTGAAGTATATGGGGAAAAAAAACATATAGACTTCAGTAGGATATCAACATGGATGTTTAGGCACTGTTAAAGTGCAGAAAAATGAGCTAGCAGGATCAAGTAAGCACTATTTTACTTTTAGCTGAGGAAAGGCTGTTCTGCAGTAACATTGTTCCTCATGTCTTTGCCTTTTAAATACCCAGTGACATAAATATTAGATGCATGTTAAGCCTCAGCTCCATCAAACTTCTTATCTTGAAGCACATGAATACTCTTGGCCCTAGTAAGAACACTTAAATGGTACCTAAAGGACCACGGATGTGAAATGAAGTAAACCTAATTCCTAGCATGTGAAAAGAGACAAATCTCTGCACACTCTCATGCCAGGGGTTAACTTGGGCCAGGTGTTGTTAAGAAGTAAAGACATGAATAATCTCCCATCAGACTTTTGCATCCAAATGGCTCATTAAAGCTGCAATATTCATAGCTCGTGAGAGCCCTATAGATTTACGATGGCTAGGAAAGGATGACGCCCAGCTTACTTTCCCACCAATCATTATTACACGGGAAAGTGAGCGATTTTCTTTAACTCCATTAGCATAACATTAGTGCTTATAAGGACCAGACTGGCTAGAGACTTTATGAGTCTTTTAGGTCAACAAAGTCAAACACGGAATTCTTTTTTTAGGAGCACAGCTTTTATCTCATTAGCAAAAAAACATTGTTGGGTAGTGCAGTGTTGGATATTTGCAGTTTGGGTATTCCCAGCTCTGGTAGCCCTGTGACAGCTCCTTTCTTCACTAGAGCTGTTGAAGGAGCATCACCACGCATGGTACAAAACACAAGGACGGAACTTCGGATCAAAACCTTTATTCTTCCTTGCAGCAGATGAAACACTGAGGCACGTGGCTCCTGGGTGGGGATGAGCAAACACGTATGAAAATGCACGGCTTTAGCAGTGGGAACACACTGGGTTACGGCTGAGATCAATGGAGGAGGGTGATGAGGATTATCAATCTTGAGTGGTCTCCGTTAGGCAGAATTGACTGGCAACCACATAATGACTCAGGCTCAGCCCACCAGTTTAGAGCTGGAGTGATAGATCTGTAGATGCCAATCATCATCATTTCCTTATCAGCAGAGTTCAAGTGGCCATTTTTCTTCTACCTGAGCCGCCCTGGTTGGGTTTCATCCTCCAAGGTGCGTCTGAGAGATCAATGCACAGCTACAGCTGGTTGAAGGGGACCAAATCCATTGAACAGTTGATTTGGTTCCATTTTACCAGCTTTAGCAAAGCATTTGGCCTCATGGGCTGTGGCAGCAGAGAAGAGAATTCCTCGGGGTCTTTTCTTTCCCAGCTGCCTGGACCTCTTCTGAACTTGCTGCCTGATGCTGCACTGGTTCAAATGGCTTCACTTTCAGGCAGTCAGGATTTATTTAAGCTTCTTAGAGGCTACGGCTGAAGAGCGGGTCTGAATTAAAGAGGCAGGTTGAACAGCAGTGGAATAGTCTGCAGCAGTAACCATCAGCCTGAAGCATTTTTAAACTTGATATTTGGCTCTGTCTGTTTTGAGAGCCACATTGCTATTACAGTGTGACATAAGTAAATGTTAAGCTACTGTTTTCATCCAGATGCTTTAATTATCACTTCCTGCCTCCTCTCATTTCAGTGTTTTATGGTGTGCCGTCCTCCTCCACGCCCTGTGTTTTGGTGTCTGAAGTGACACCTAACAGGCAGCAGCAGAGATGTTGTCTGCTACAACCAGCCCAGCCCACAGCCAGAGAACTGAGGCTGCAGAACTCTTCTCCCCTCAGGGCTCTTCTTGAAAAATGTGAGGAAAAGGCTGGAACACCTGAAATCTTTTTTTAGAGGTTAGCAAACTTTGCTTCCCTACTGTGAACCCTCCTGTGTTTTCTCATCTGGCATTAAAATCAGCATTTTTCAAGAGGTTTAAGACCTGCTCAAGCAATGGTTGTATCTGCTGTCGCCAGAAACCAACAGGAAAGTGGTGGAAAGGAAACAAAAGGAAGTAATGAAAGAAAAAAAAAAAGGAAAAAATAAATATTTTCTTTCTTGCAATCCTATAATCTGGCAATTTGTGCCCAAATGGGGAAAGCAAGTCCCTGCTACACCACTGCTGTCCAAATCACTCCTGTGATGGTTCACGTCTTAGCACTGGGGTGTTGATTTCTCCTGGAGAGCCCTGCAGCATGAACACCCCACTGCTAAAAATAACCCAGTAAATCAAATTTAAAAATCACAGCAGCTCTGATCATTTCTGCAGTGGGAGCCAATAAAGTCAGGCCTTTCCTTCTTAACCCGGAGCCACACGCAGATATTGCACATTGCCATGTGCATAACCTATTTAAAGAATTTATATGCGTCATAAGGCAAAGGTGACTTTTCCCCCCTCTTCCTCGCAGCCCACCATGCTGCAAGATGATACCAGGGAAAAGCACCTGTGCTTGGAACCTCTGCACACAGAAATATTGCAAGTGGGCCAGCATTTTATCTCCCGAAGAATTACAGGCTTCGCATTGTCACGGTAAGCACTGCAGATCACTTAACTGCCCAAACCCGTTACTCTAAGCTGCCTATAAATAAATGGAGAGAGAGATGGAGACAGAAAGGGAGAGAGAATAGCTTTTTAAAAAGAGCTCCACAATTAATTTAATCAAGTTATCTCTAGGTACCTTTTCAAGAGACAATCAAGCCAAGGAACTAAATGGAAACTTAGACAGTGAAGACCTGGAAGTACTAAATTCATCCTTTGGTAACTTAATGGAGGCAAAGGAAAGTAATTATTTACTGGTGATTGGGTACAGGTGGAAGTGCCATTAGCGACTGAGGCTGTGCAGAGTTAAATCTTGATGGGCACATGGATTTTGGGATAGAGTGCATCAAACAGCTGAGCATCACCACCCCAAACACAGTCTGCTCCCCAGGTATGCATGCACTGTCCCAGCCCTGTTGATTTGGGGTCAGTCCTTTGAAAGCAGCAGTGCGGGAGAAAGATGTGGAGTTACACTGAGCATCTTCTGCTGGGGACCAGAGCTGTCCCCACTCCCCCCTGCTTTGCTTCAGGGAGTGTCTTGGAACATATTTGAAATCAATGTGAGTCGGCGTGGATGTTCTATAACATTTTGTTTAAATTCTCTGCAGTGAGTTATGGGTAAGGTTTTCCTTTTTAGAAAATTAGGTTTTCTCTTCTGGATGCCATTAATCAAAACTAATGATGTCTCTCTGGTGGTGAGGCTTTCCCAGCAGCTGAGAAAGAGCAGCCCATATTATAAAGCTGGAGAGGGCTGCAACCCACAGGGACTTGTAGCCTCCCAGCAGGGAGGGCCCAGGTCTCTGCCAGCCCAGGCAGTGCCAGGGTAGGCTCTAGGACTGTACAAGCCACCCTAACAAGATGGATTACAGATGTGGTCAGAGGTCTGAGCTGTGCTGAAACCCCTGCTCTCTCCAATGAGGCAGCGCTCATTTCCAAATGCCTGTGGGCCCCCTCCACTATGAAACAGGAGGGAGAGGGTTCACCTCTGCCTGCTGAGCACAGCCAGATTCAACAGGCAGGATCTGGCAGCAGAGTTTGCCAATCCTAACAACCAGGCTGGGATCAGTTCTGCTCTCCCTTCTTGCCTGTGCCAATATTGCAAGTGCAGCCAACAACAGCACCCCAAACCAGACCCAAAATCTCCACCACCCAACACCAGCACCGTCAGGTTTGTGTCCAAAGCAAAGTCAGGTCTAATCATCTCCTCATGAAATTGGGTCTTGCATTGGAAAGGTGTGGAAGGAGCAGGTGCTGGTGCATTTCTGCACATGGCCCTGCTCCTGCCCCTGCCACCCTGAGCTTGGCAAAGCCTACAGGAGCTGTGGGATGGCACTGGAGAGCCATGGACATGCTGAGTGAGAGCTGGGGGCTAGAGGTGAATCAAAGCCAAAACAGCAGAACAAACACATGCCTGGATTTTCCCTCTCTGGTGACCCTTGCATGGTGCCTGTACCTGACTGCTGGCTGTGCTGTCCATGATATATCCAGGAAAATGGGCAAAAGCCCCCAGTGCTGTGGCAAGTAAAATCAGTAGTACACAACACGAGAATCTCCTCTCTTGCAGATCTTTCCATTTCAGCCTCAATATTCTAATAAAGACGTGTTATAGACAGTACAGAAAAGCCAAAGAATTTATCAGCATTTGTCGATATTCCTAATGAAGCAGAAGATTCAACATGCAATAGAATTAGCCTACAACAAACCCTTGCATGGGGCTCATCCTTCTGAGTCCAGAAATCTCCTGCCTATTCCAGTCCAATACACTTTTGAGAAACGAGCAGCCCTCCAAGCCATTATCATTATAAGCTAAAAGGCCAAATGAGACAAAGTACTGTTGCTCTTCATCTGAATAAACAAATCATTTTTAGATCAAATGCATGAACAATTTATCATTCTAAAATCCAATCAAAAGGAAAAAACAACAATACATAACATTGATTTCCTACAGCTTTATCTTAATGAAGTGCACATTCCCTTTGTAATTAGCTTTGGAAGGTTTTTTTTCCCCTTTCCTGAAGCTAATGTGTTATTTGATTTCCATCCAAACATTACTAAATTGGAGGAAATTTCCTCAAAATGAAGTGGCTTTTGATAATACAGGAAAATGTCTACTCTCTCACACTGCTATTTTTTTTCACCCCAAACAGCCATACTTATACTGCAGATGATTCAACTTTATTGCATGGTGTCTTTGTGAGGATGTTTAAATCAATGCCACAGTCACAGGATTCTGCCCAATGTGCCATTTGTAAACCAGAAAATACAAGCTTGCTGCTTTTATCCTTTGCCTTACAGACATCAAATATTAATTGAACTTATATTATTACAGGGAAAAAGTAGACTGCGTTTTATTAACATTTCTAAAATTAAAGATGTTCAACCCAAAAAAGTAGACTCCAGACAAGGCTCAAGAGCCTTCTGCTTGGATTTTATTTGACTTAATTAAAAAGCATTCAGTTCCTTTGTGCACTAAAGAGGTTGCTGACATTGCAGTAGCCACTCAGTCTTTCAAACCAAAACTATTACCTGAACTTAATAAAGTGTCTATTTAATTTATACACCCTCATGAACTCACCTGTCTCCAACAAACACAACGTGGCTCTTGCTAATGAGCAGCAAAGGCAGCAACTTGACAGCAAACTCACCAGCACCCTGGGGTAACTCAACTGTCCCAAAACATTATTTCCATCTCCTTTAGTCTGCCTTCTCCACCATTATTGCTGTTAACCAATATCCCTGAACCAGAGATCCCCGTGCATTGCTGGAAGTGCTCTTTGCCAGGTCACCTCTCCCATCCTCCCCTAAACCTCTCCTTTAAATCTTCTCTTCTTTAAGAGTGCTGACCAGAGGACTGTTGCTTTCACCCTGCTTCAATGAGTACGTGCTGAAATGAAATGGCTAATTTGATAGCCTGGTTTTATTTGGGTGTACTGCCAAGGTATATGGCAATATCTATGACAGGGAATAAAGTCCCAAACTCTGCACTTATCACCTTATTCCTTGGTTATACAGAGCATCTAAAGCGACTTTATCTCTGTCTTAACCCAATTTTTGGTCCTAGGCCTCCTGTAAAAATAAGAGTCAAGCACGGACCTGCTCTGTTCCGACAATGCAGAACATTTTACCTGGAGGGAGCTGGTTCCAAGTGGGATCAAGATGGCCCCTCCAAAGCTCTTTTCCCGAAGCACAAGACTCTGAGCAGGTCTCTGGGAGCTGCACCTCCTGAAATTGGCTGTGGAAATAGTTGTGGAGTTGGATTTTTTTGTTTTGCTACTCACACTCTCAAAAGAGAACAAAGCCGCTCCCTAATACAGTTTGTGCATTTTACGGACCTAACAATTAAACAGGTTTTAAAACATGTGCTGACTGCATAATCCCATACAGGGGAGTGCACTCAGCGTTTTTAAACAGCAACCGATACAAGATACCACTTAATAGTACAAAACACCAGCAGTCCCGTTAAAATCAATAGAAAATTAGATTCTATGAAAATGCAATATATGCCCAATTAGTTATAATTGGCGCAAATGGTGGTGCAGATAAACTCCTGGAGGCAGAGGGATTTGTCCGGAACGCTCCCCGCCGGCCGCGGGCACGGCGCAGGATGGGCCCTGGAGGGCTGTGCTGTGCCCTGGGCAGGAGGGATGAGCCACCTCATACAGGAATGTTAACTCTTGTCTAATTATGGAGCTGCTCCGAGCCGGCAGGATGGCTCTGGTGCACCACTGTGCCTGGTGAAAAACGATCGGCTGTCACATGGAAACCTCCCTGTTGGACTTGACAAATTATGCCAGCAAACCTGCTCAAGAACTAAAAAATCCTTGAACACGGTGACAGGCAGAGAAAGATGCTGTGTTATTTATTTATTTGCCCAGCAGAGTTTAAGAATTGTGGCTTAATCTCACCAATGCTCACTTTTTTTCCCCCCTGCCTGACTGTTGTTGTATCAGTTTAAACTTCTTCCTACCAAATATTTCTCAGGCTTCTTTCAACTCCTAAAAACTCAGCTGCACGGCAAAACGGGAACTAGGTTATGCAATTCTAACGCTTTATTTTTAACATCTTTGGTGCAACATATTGCCCTCCTCTTTGTTTCATCTTATGACTAAAGAAAAAGAGTGTAGATCCCCTATTGCAGCAGCACAAAGGGACATCCCCAACCAAACATCGCCCCAACACCTTCCTGCCCTCACACTGGATGAAAACACATCCATTGCAGTACAACAAGTATTAATTTGAAGCAAATTTTTTAATATAAGCACTATAGAGTAACAGTTATTTTATCAAAACTATTGGTTCAGAGCTAAGCAGCAATATCTTTCTCCAGGGTTCATATTTTATTATTTTAAATTACTTATTCAAATTATTAAAGACTTACAGGCACAAAGAGAAACAAAACCCCTCATGTTTACCCAGACCTGAAACGTTTTTTGCATTGCTGGACACAGTTACTTACAATGTTAAGAGAACTGTCTCTCAAGAAAGGGGAAAAAAAAAAAGTGGCAGCTTTTATTTGTTACGCTGACTCAGCTGAATGGTGGAACAAGAAACATTAAGCCCCAATCCATAACTTTTGTGGCCACTCAAAAGGACGTATTCTTCCTCGACACTGATAAAAGTTTAATATGTAGTTGCCCAGGTTTTTAATAAACTTGTCAACAAAAGAGCAAGGCAAATTGATGGGGACCTTCCCAGGAATAAATTCAGTTTCAAATAGGCCAAATGAGCGTGGAGGACAGGGAGGGGACGGTGCATGGGGGACTTTTGCTGGGCTTTGCAAAAATGGCACAATAGATTTTAGCGGGTGCATCTTATTGTCTCAAAGACAAGGCTTTAGAACAAAGCTGGCTTAATTTAAAGAAGGCAAAGTGGTGCAGCACAGCCCTGACACCCTGGGGGACAGAAGGGGCAAAGCCTGGACATAAAAACCCATCTCACCCTGCCTGCACATTCCAGTGCCTATCCCACAGCAGACCTGCTCAGGGACAAGCTGCAGTGTTGCTCCACGATTTTATCCCTGATCTCCCACTGCACACCTTTCAGGACATCCCTTCCAGGTATCATCTGCACAGCCACCTCCTCTGTTTGGCCAAACCTTCCCCGCTCCCTGCTCCATCTTTTCCCTTCAAATACTCAAGGCTGAGCTTAATTCAAGCAAAACACGCTCCTTTTCCTCTGCTCTTTCAGAAGCTGCTTTACTTTCCTGCAGTTCATAGCTACAAGCACCCCTCACTTTTAGGGATCAGTTATTCTTCAGCCCCATTGCCATGAGCTCCAGGCACTGCCCACCTCCTGTCAGGTTGGGAGTGAAATGACCGCATGAGATTCATTACTTTCTGCTAGCTTCAATCAACTTGATGTCTTAAATTATTAAGACTTGAGGGTTTTTTTGTTAATTTGTTTACCCAAAGTAAACACAAATATTAAATCAGAGCTTCCAATAGTCTCGCTGCCAGGAAATTAACAAGCAAATTAACCCGCAGCCTCCCAGAAGGGAACACCAGTCTTTTCATCTCAGAAGCTCCTTGTGACACTTTGCTTCCCGTGCCACCATCTCCCTCCTGACACCTTCCTTTGCTTGCACCAAACAGCTTGAAAAGCCAAAAGCCAAGTCCTGTCTCCAATGCCAGGTCGCAGCTCAGATTGGGAGCGTTGTCCCGGCCGTTGCAGTGAACTTTATTCTCGATTGCTCTTAGGTCACTGGATTCCTGCTCCTGTGGCTTTATCCGACCCCCCAAATGCCAGGGTTGACTTGCCTATGTAAGGCCTTTGCAGGGATGGCTCCTGTCCTTACAGCTGCTGGGTGACTTCTGTGGTTGGTGGTCACGAGTCCCACGCCTCCTGGCTGCCCAGATGCCACCTAATCCTGTCCCCCCAGAAGGGCAGCTGAGAATGAGCACTATTTATAGCAGTTGTTCCCCAGTACCCCAGGCTCATCAGTCTGCCCAGGGCTTTTTTAGATAGCGGCACAGGTCCCAGCACAGGCCATATCTGGGCATGGCGAGGCATTTACAGGCACAGGTCTGTGCTTCAGGAGAAAAAAAAAAAAAAAGGAAAAGGAAAAAAAAAGGAAAACCCTGCATCTGTTGGAGATGTCAGTCACCTGTTTCCCTTGAGCCTCCTGAGCACCACCAGCAACTGTTCCAACTGCTAAAACCTTTGACTATGAAATCCTGCTTTAGTCAAGACATATCTGTGTCTGAAAGCCTTCCCCTTGCACACAAGGGGGTCATCCACCAGCGCTGTTCCTCCATACAGACTGCTCTGGAAAAATACAGACTAACCCAGGGATGCTCACTGGTGCTGCTTACACAGTGCAAGAAAAAAAAAACACCTCAACAGCATCACGGGGTGCTGCAGTGGTCAGGAGACAGCAGCCCACAGGGACACTGCTCCACCCCGTAGGTGCCCACCAAGGTGCTCAGGGCTGCACCCTGAGGTCCAGCCTCCACACCTCACACCTTGCACCTGTTCCAAGGCGTGGGGAATGCAGATGAGTTGTTGCATAGCAGCACGAGGGCAGAGAGGCACAGCCCAGACCCATGGTCCGGGCTGTGCCATCTCCCCAAACATACACCAGGCAGAGCTGTGCAAGACAATACCAACCAAACCAGAAAAATCTTTGCCTCTCGTCGCTGCCTCCACTTGCCTTGGTCACCTGCACCCTCAGCTTCAAAGTGCAAACACAGCTTCAACAACTCTGCAGCAAGAACATACTTTGCCTCGGAGGGAAACTGAGGCAGACGAGCTACACAACTTGTCTGCAACCCCAGTGAGCCAGCAGTGGAGTGAGTCCATGTTCTCTTTGGCTCCCACCCTTGGAGCACTGAGCTGCTCTCAGCGTGACACCCCCCACATTCCAGTGGGAAGGCAGCTCTCAGCATCTCTGCCTGCTTGGCTGAGGTCAAGAGCAACTTCAGCATCACGTGGCAAACATTTAACCCAGCATCTTCTCCGGGAGGCATCCGCCAGTGCGGCACTGAAATCAGCCCTGGGCTTTCCAGGGAGGGATCCGAGCTGAGGAACGAGGATATTTCTCTTGCTAGGAACACACCACCCCCTCGCCCACAGTCACTGCTAAGTGCAAGATGTGGTGAAAGTCTTTAAAAATAGATATATTCCCAAGCAATTCATGCCGCTTGCATCTGGCAGGGCAAACCTAGCATGGAAGCTCTTTCTTACTGACTAAAAAGGATTGTTAGCAGCTCGAGGCTCGTGCAACCTTGACTCTCCTCCTCTCTTCAGGGCCTTCTCTTGTTCTTGGCCTAAACTAGTCCTGGGAAACACAAGGGAAGCCCTGCCCAGCTAGGCTGGTGTCAAAGGCAGGGAAAGATACTGCAGTGCAGTGCTGATCTCTTCTGCAATCGGACGTGCAGACTAGCCCGAGTGCTGAGTCAGCACAATTTCTTTTTTGATTGGTTGATCTGAGTAACATATTTTCAATGTATGCTAAAGGGGCAGCAATTAATACCTTTTCCCCATTTCCCCACTTTCCTAAGCCACTTTGAATCAAATGCACAAATCTCACCCCCAAAGTCACACTCTGGTCCTAAATATTCTGAGGCTCTTTCACTTTTAATTTAGGGCATTAAAAAAAAAAATTTGCAATCTAAGCGATGCTCACTTTGATCGACTTGTGCTGCTGCAGCTAAAATATCTGTCCTGCAGGTCAATCTAATCATGCTTAATAGCAGTTTATTCTTCAACGCAACATTTTTCACGTTGGGTCGACAGTTTTAAATGAGATTGCTGATGCACCCCTTTACTAATGCTTTTACCAGGGCCAGCACATCCCTTGAAATACTTGTGCAATAAAATGCTTTATTGCTCTTGATGAATGCACTATTAAACTTGAATTGCAAACATGCCCCCCCCCCTTTAAAAAAAAAATAGAGGGTGCTAGAATTTATGGGACCACCTGTCTTCCAACATTAAGTAATAGTAACAACTGTAATAATGGATCATCAATGTAACAAATACGCAAAAGTACAGAAAAAAGAAAAACCCGCCAGGGAAAACCGCATGGCACAAATTTGTCCCTATGCTCTCATGTGCACGTGTGAAATATCCATCTTATACCTGACGGTAGTTCCGCTTACATGCGGGGAATTCATCTCCAGAACGGCTGGATTTTGTGAGGCATAGAATTGAAAAATTTAACTAATTTGGTCCACTGGATTTATGGCTTTTACAATTCTCAGTGCTCCTGTTTCTGTGCCTGGCGCTGCACAGTCCTCAGCTCGCAGGATGGATGGGCGCACCTGAGCATCCCAGCGCTGCAGGTGCAGCACGGGTGCTCCTCTTATCACACCCAGCACAACACTCAAGGCCAGGAGATGCTCTCCAGTTTATAAAAAGTTTAAGAGAAGTGGCTTTAATTTAGCTGAAAAATAGAGCAGGCCCAGTGCAACGTAGCAGCCACAGTTTTAATCCAAAGAGGAGTAAATGGGATGAAGAGCTGCCATGGAGCGGAAGAGCGGTGCAAAGTGGTGGGTGAAGGCCTGCAGCCATCACCTGCTCCCATTGGTGTCAACAGCAAGGCTACCATGGCTCTTGGGGGGCCACATCCACCCCATTTCATTTTTTAACATCCTTCAAGCCCAGGTGACACCGTCCATGGCAAAGCCTCCCTGCCACCTCCGCTGCCATGCTGCGAGACAGTGCTCAGAATTATACCTTTGAAAATATTTACATAAAAAATAAATCTGAGCACTTAGCGACTTCCTAAAGTTAGCAATTCCATGTGATTAACAAGCGTATTAATTCAAAGAGGTGGGGGGAAGGAGGCAAAAATTGCATTACAAATGCAGGTATCTGCTGTAAATCAAACCATGAACACCTTTGCAAGAGTAACATACAGTGGCACAGGAGTTTTAGTATAACCTGTGCTGAGAAGGGGAACAAAACAGAGAGGGGGGAAGACAAAAGAAAGTAAGAAAAAAAAAGAAAAAAATAGAAAAAAGAAAGAAAAAAGGAAAAAAATAAAAAGGTGGGGAAAAAAGAAAAAGGAAAGGGAAAAAGGAAGGGGAAGGGAAAAGAGAAGGAGTGGGATAAAAGGTCAGCAAGGAAAGGAGGGGAATTTCATATATAAATTATATATTAGATGTAATGTTATGTTATATTCAGAATGGTGAGAATTGTCCTCATTTTTCATCCAGAGACTCAGGGTAACATTGCTGATTTACAAAGGAGTGGAACTGCAGTGCTGCGTGGAACCAGTGCCTTCCTGCCTGACTTCAGCTCATTTCCCAGCACCCACCGGTTTCGTATTTAAATCTGACCCCAAAATGGGGCTGGACACCCACAGGACTGATCCTTGTGGGGTCATGAGGGCCCAGGATTGTCCCCAGGCAGGGTGGCTGCTGGTGGGGCTGAGCCCAGGGGTTGCTGCATCTCTGCAGTTAGGTCCTGAGGGACGGCACCGCAGCCAGCCAGGAACACCCTGGCTTTCCAGGGCCCAGCACAACCAGAGCATCTGAAAAAGCCAACAGGATAATGTGGAAACCAACCATCCTCCAGCACCAACGTGGCCTTCCCCAAGCCACCTGGCAAAAAAACCAAAGGTTCCTCCTCTGCTGGAAAAGGGCTCAGCACTGCCCACGCCTCCATCAGCCAAGATATTCAATTTAAACAACAACAAAAACAATGAAAAAAAGCACCTCGATAAACCCCACAAATCCTACAGGTAGGAAATCTCCCTAACAGCCCAACCTGCCTTTTCTCACCCACTACTCACAAGCATCTGCTTAGGGTTCAATCCTCCTTGGTGTACCTGGAACGCCGTGAATAGAGACGGATAAAGATTCCCAAAATCCAAACTCAGAGCCGCGCCTGTTCCCCATGCCTGGGGGAGGATGCTGCCATGGGAAAGACTTGATTAACCTCTGCATGACATGTCCTGGCACCACACCTACCAAACGATGCCTGAGGAGCCCATGAGCAAGGCGAAGATGGGGTTGGGATTGCAGGGAAATCACTCAAAAGCAAAATGCTGCCCTCAGCGGCCCCACAGAAATGAAAATCAGAGTTTGGGGAACTGGGGAGCGGCTTTTTGAAGAGTTTAGCTTTGCACATCATTGCAACTTCACAAAAACATGAGGAAATTTGGGGCTGAAAGCTTTAAACTCTCAGATGCGACTCCCGCCTAGGCAGAACATTAAACGTGTCTTTAAACCAAATTTCTTTTATCTTGCCACATTATTGTAGGATCCTGGAAAAATAGCCAACTATTTTACATTGGAAAATGTTACAAAGGAAAAGGCTTCCAGAATTAAAGGATCTAATTTTCTTATTTTCCGGGGCATTCCTCTGGCTTCAGCTGTGATCTGCTGACTTGCTGGTTCACCACACTGGTAAGGAAGGTCTCCTTCTCACCAGTTTTAAGCACAAAAAGTTTTAATGTGGGAAAGATTCAAAAAGCGGAATTTGCACCCTAATTTAAAGCTAAACCACCACACACCCGAGTCACAACTGTTGTCTCCTTTTCCTCTCTCTTCTTCTCCCCCCACCCTCCATCTCCTTTTGTTGTTCCTAGATTTAAAGACCAGCTAGCTTTGTTTGCTATCCAGCCTTATTTTGGGGGTAAAAAGGGTCGACGGGGAAGCAGCAAAAGGGAGTGATTGGCCTGCATCCCTGTAAAAACCCAGGAGCGGGCAGCCAGCTTTCCTCTGGCATCGCCTTTCAAAGCCCATGCCGCAGTCAGCATATTGAATATTTAATGTCCTGATGAGCATTTCCACCTGCTGACACAGGCAAAGTGACAGAACAATACACGCGCTGGAACAAGATCATCAATTGACTCCCCAGTCAGTCTGCCGGGTCAGGCAGTTAAAAAAAATAATAATATAAAATAATCTGTCTGTCTTTCTCCCCCGCCTTGCCCGGGGTCACACATTGCTCCACTGAGAAGGATTCCCACCTGAAATACATACTTCTTTACATTCCATAGCTTGCCAGGTTCATATGGGCATATAAAGAAGTATGTCTCTCAAGCAGGTAGTTTCAATATGCGCATTTATATGGTCACAGGAGGAAAAATAACGCTGATTTACAATTTACATCCTGGGAGTGAGTTACGGCTCAGTTCAAACCAGCAGACTTTCCTCCTGCCCAGCCCATGTGCAGACAGACACACACCCCAGCTCCCGATCCTCACCGGTAATGCTGGGCTGAGCCCTCGACAAATTATGGATTTTGGGTCCTGGAAAGGGGAACTGCATCATTCACTGGACACAAAGCATCAGAGGTCCAGTGGCTGCCCTAGCAGGGGCTCTTTGAAACATAAACGGCACAGAGTAAAAGCCAGCCTCCCACTCCACCTAAAAAGTAGGTGTTTCATTCTAAATCACAAACTTCTAGCATTTAAAAAAGACCAAAATGTGGTTTACAGGAAAGCCTTTGCTGTATACACATATAGGTTTCATTCCAGACAAAGCCATGTGGGAGAAAGTTAAATATGTATCAATTCCCAGTTGCCTCCATCCTACAATTTGGAGACAAAAAGCCAATTTGCTTTCAGAAAGCCAAGAATCGAATGGCCAGCTACTGATTTACAAACCAGCACCGGGAAGGACTGCTCCATTCGCCAGAGTAAGAGAACTCATCAGCCCCAGACACGCGATTGCTTTATCAGTAAGTAGAGATTAAAGCATAGGAAGAAGAAAGCATCTTACCTAGCGAATCCAATGATTTTTCCTCTGCTGGTCACTGGGAGTGAGACACTACCCCGCAGATAATCAACCCCCAAAAGATAGCACATGCCTTTTGGCGCGTTCAGGACATTAAAAACAATAATAAAATAATAATAATTAAAAATTGCTTCTAATAACTCATCCGGTTGAGCTCCACGCCAGTTAAGGGGCTTTGGGAAGACCCGCAGACGTAAAAGGCAGCCAAAGCGGGGTGCTGGGAGCTCGGGCCCAAAGCCTTGCCGAGTTCTTCCCGCAGCCCCCGTGGGCTGCGCGCCCCGGGCGCACCGCGCTGTGCCCCCGGGGATGCTCGGTCCCGCACGCAGCCCCTGCCTCTGCCCCTCTCCCTCGCCTCCCTCGCAGCCGTGCTGAGCTTTAAAGCTCCCTGAACAATGTGGGCCGAGTGGCAGGGCTGCGCTCGCCGCCCGGGCTGAATGGAGACTATAATGGGCAGGATTTAGGCAGGAGCGCGGCGGAGGTCACGCCGGGCGCTGCCTGCTCGCTCAGCAGGGCGGGCACGGTGCCTCCTCACCTGCGCCCGCCGCGGCCGCCGATCGATACCAATTTACAGGCAAATGTGCAATGGCTGCTTCCGTGTTAATGAATTTTACCGTTCCTCACAGTCTTCTAATGAACCCTTTAAAGAGGGTTTAAGTAAACTTAGCAAGTGGCAAACTAAGCACTTCGGAATACCTAATTGCATCGATGCTTCTCATTGCTTTTTAAAATATCACTGCCAGCTAGGGAGCAAATATTTCCCTGCGCCCCATCGACTTCCAGCACCACTGAAAAGCAAAGGCCGCGTGGAGCCCGGGTGTAAATCCGCTGTGCTCAGCCCCAATCCCCGAAACCACTTCACACCCCTCATGCAACACCTGGCACATGCCTCGGTCCTGGCTCTGTGTAGCTTCCCCCTCATTCCCTCGGTTTGTTGGCCCTTTTAACCATCATTATTTGTCTCATTTAAAGGCAAATTTCAACCTTTAGTTTGGATTAACGGGAAGAGAGATGGAGCTGTGGCACTGGTGTAATGCATGACTGCAGTGAAATTAAAGCAAAGGGAGAGCTGAAGAGTGTGAGCAAAGTCTGAGTGATTCAGATTTGGAGAAAAAAACAAACTAACAACAAAAACAAAGTGTTGGTGGTGGGGTGTTGCACATCCAAGCACTCCATGGTATTGAACTTCCTTCAGACTGACAGCAGTAGGACAGCTAGTTGACTTCTCGGGCTGTTAAACATCTGCACCTTGTACCCAGTTTGATCTCCTCAAATTCATTTGGCATGGGCTGTCTAAACAGTCCCCAACTTCTGCAGACCAGCAGGATAGCAGCTACTAGCCACCTAAAGCAAGCCATATGGAAGAGCTTTTTTTTTAAAAAAATGACCTTTTAAATCCTTACTAAAACTGAAGACAGTGACACAACCACAACAGCAGAGTTCATCGTGGTGATTTAAATTTGCTTTGAGGTACTGGGTGGAATTTTATGCTTTCCAGGGTTGTGCCTTTTGGTGGAGGAACAGACAAATGGCCGTGGTGGTGCCTTTAATGTAACATCAGAGGCACCCTGTGGATCCCATCCTCCAGCTACCACCAGGAGTAGAGTGGTGGTGGGTGAACCTCAGCCACTATCCTCAACCCACTTGGGCTCGCTGAGCTCCTACGCTTGCTCTTGGCAGAAAACCATGCGCAATAAAACTGTGGTTGTTCTGGAGAGAAAAATGGATGGAGACCCGGATCATGCAGAGGCCAAGGGGCAAATAAAAGGGGAGGGAAGAGCCTGACGTATTGCCTGAATGTGAAAGGGGAAGGAGCCGGGTGAGAGGGGTGGAAAGCAACATGCTGTATATTTTATCCCTGCTCTGCCCCAGGCTCAAGGTGCTGCTCAGGTCCAAGTGGCAAAGTCAAACTGAAGCTGTGCAGCACAAACCTTTAGGGACTTTGAAGTCGGCCCCTGTGTAGGGCTGGGCACTGGAGAAAGGAGATGCCAGCGGGGCCGAGGCGGAGGCAGGCGCTTGTCCCGGCACAGCCCATGGCACAGAGACTGGGCTCAGACCTCGGGAGCCACAGACACAACCATCTGCTCGAGAGGAACCCAGCAATTAAACTGACAGCACAAATCACGGATTTCTGCCTATACAATTACACAGTGCACACTCCCTCTGGCACAGGCACACATATACCTGTATCCACACTCCCCACACTGCCTGGAGATGGGCTGTGTCTGGGTGATACATTACACCTGCTTGTATATAGCATTTATATACCTAAGCATAAAGATGTGTATAAAATATCTATACGCATGCTATAAAACGTACCTAAATCTGCATGAGAGCATGTGTGCACCACAGTATCCACCTCACCAAACTGGTGTCTATATATTCATGTGATAGGTACCACCACTATCATATAAAATATAATGACCACAGTCTACTCTGAGTTGCAGAAGCAATAACAGTCAATTGATGCTACACTTCATGCAACCTGAATTCCAAACATTTGCAGAGAAACCTAACTTCTCTTCCTCCCCATATTCCCTTTTTGAGTGTCCACAAACCATGTGCCTGTCATTAATACTCATTTCTCGGCATTTTAACAGTTAATCACCACAGCATTGAGATCATTGCAAGTTAGGCTAAGTTCAACCACCTTCCACCCTTTTGCTCTGCCTGATATCAGCTCATAGCACTAGTTTGTTGCAAATAAATAAATAAAGCCCCAATCCCCCCAGGTGTCATTAGCCAGCCTGTGTCTGAATTAGGCATTTAAAGGCCGGTTTAACCTTGCAGAACGGTTGCATGTCAAAGTTCTAACATTTCAGTTCAGATTATTCTAGTGCACTGCTTGCTCTGCAGTTTGTTAGTTTTTGTTGTTTTTAGTTTTTTGTTTTTTTTTAAATGCAGAGTATGCCACGGCAGAACAAAAAAGAAAAAAAAAAAAAAAAGGGGGTGAGGTTTCCTAAGCGATCCACAGATTAAACATATATCCAGCATCCAGCACATCCCCACACAGACACACACACACACACACACACATACATTTGCCGGATGCAGAAGCCCCACATTTAAGTCCCCAGGTAAGTTGAATGGGCACTCAGTCCTTCATTGGCCAGGAAAAGTGTTTAAACCAAGCTGAGCTGGTAGCGGTTAAAGGCAAGACAGGGAACAGAAGAGAGGAAAAAAAAAAAAAAAAAAGAAGACATACCAGTTAGGAGCTTCTGTTGCAGCAGAGGACTCACCAGAGCACTAGCTGAAAGCTGAATCAGCTTTCGAGAGTTAGGGATGCATAGAGGAGGGTCATGGAATCACAAGGTAATAATGCGCTTCATGCTGCAGCCGTCAGCCTTCTCCTTATAGCCAATCTCTAATGCAGGAAGGGAACAGAGAGCAGGCCCAGGAATGGGATTAGTCCTCACTTGGAGAGAAAAAAAAAAAAAAAAATTAAAAAAAAAAAAATCACCAGGCAAACCCTCCCCTCCCACCCACCCTTACCTCGCCCCGCCGCCCAGCACCGCCACAACTCCATCCCTCCATCCCCGCTGCCGCACCGCATCGCGGCGCGGTGCCGCGGGGTGCGGGGAAGGCAGCGCGGTGCCGCGGGGGCTGCGCGGGGCGGGCGGGGAGCGCGCTCGGGCAGAGCCGCGGCCAGCCGGGGGTTAAGGAGCAGCCACCGTGCCCGCCCGGATTGCAGCACACCTTGATGCGAGAGGCTGCGCCGGCACAAGTGCCTGCTCCCCCCCCCCCCCCCAATCCCTTCCCTCCTCCTCCTCCTCCTCCTTGTCACCCCCCCCCTCCCCCCGGGGCTCAGCCCGGGCTGGGGGTCAGGCTGCGGGGGGATGCACACGGCTGGGGGGGCTGGCGGAGGGAGGGGGGAGCTCCGGTCAGGACGCGAGTCCACCTTTCCAGTGCTTATATACCCAACGAAGCATCCCAAACACGCACCCCCGGGCGCGCGGCCCCTGCTCCTGCTCTTCCCTCCCTGACCATATTTAGTCAACCACGGCAAAAAATAGCCCGTCAGCTGGAGCCTGCCGAGCGGGGCTTGGAGTTCAATCGCTCCTCGCAGCCCATTGACTACTGGTCCTGCAGGGTCCTGACTCTGCCTTTTTTTTCCCCTCTGCTATTTTTAGCTAGGCCAAATAAAGAGGGAGCTCATCTTACTACTCTGTGCCGGCCCGAGGTTTCGCGGGGCCCTGGCTATGTTTGGTAAGCGCCAGCATTGAGAGGCACGGAGCGGAGACCTTGTCCATGCCAGAAAACCTTAGGCTGTCTCCCGCTTTGGTTCTTTTCTTCTCCTTTTCTTCCTTTCACCTGTATTTCTTCCTTTCACCTGTATTTCTTCCTCCATGGCAGAAAGGTTTCCAGGTGAGAAGGGGGTGAAGAAGCACAAAGGATCCTGATTTTCACCTTACAGAAGGAAGAACTGTGTTTCATAAATCTCACGCTTGGGCCAAGTCCTTCACCACAATGTCTGGGACACCTCACTGTCTGACCAAGCCTGTGCTCCTGTGTCTCCAAAGGTGCTGAAGGCTGGGAAGGTGCTGGACTTTCTGCCCTGCATGGAGTGCACTGGGAAGCCTCATTGCCAGGCAGGGAAACCCCCTGTCAGGGTGGGTTAATGTGGATCACCAGCACAGCGCTGTCTCCTGAGTTATGAGGCCACAGGATCTTTCCAAACTCCGAAGTTTCATCTGACAGTACGGCAAGGAAGGGAGATTTTGGCAGTGCAGGGTCTGCCCTTGCTTTGTGCCCAGAGAAGCAGGTCAACATCTCTAGAAACTCGAGTTAGACCCAGCTTCAAAGTGAAGATGTGCAGGGCCCTGGGGAGGTCACCTGGGGAAAGCAGGTAAATGATGACAGACATAGAAATGTCTGCTCTCAGCCAACCTGTCCTGCTTGCTTGCAGCAGACCCCCATTCTGGAGAACCTCCCCAGTCCCATGTCCCTCCCTGCCAAGCTCTCTCCAGGTCTCTACACCTTGCTGAGGCTCCCCAGAAGGACGATGACATCTCCGAACCCAAGGGTACCTCATGGTGCTGACAGACTGGTGCTGTGGGTGGGCTTTGGGGGATCGGGGCTGGAGGAAACAGCACTGGCACAAGATGCTTGGGTGGTGGTGGCTGGATGTGGATCTGGGTTGGGAAGTTTGCATGAACTTGGTGAGGCGCCCAACACCCTCTGCTCCTATCAGCGATCCATGGCTGTGGAGTGGCGTGTGACAGGGACAGCCACCCACAGAAACACTGTGACCCCGAAGGACACCTCCCCTTAGGACATCCATGTGAGACCATCAGGCAACACTCATCTCAGGCTGTTAGACTTGTTGGGAGCTGATAGCAAGGCATCTAAGGATAGGAAATGCCTGCAGGAGCCACCCCATAGTGCCACAAGGTGGGAAGGGCTCCCAGGAAGTCCCAGAGGTGCTTTCCTGTGCTCCTGGAGGTCCCCAGCCACGAGGACATTGCCAGAAATAGCCACTACCTATGATGTAGTGATGTGTCTGCTCTCTGTCCTGGGCTGCTTTGGCTTTTTCTCTGTCTCAGCCTGAGCCTGTGCTGGGAACCTGGATTCCCCTCTGCTTGCCCCCACTCCCAAGGACGGCGTGTTCCACATCGTCACTGTTGGGACAGCCCAGGACAGGTGTGCGGCAGCAAAACCACAAAGCCTGGTGTTCCTGTGGTGCCAAAGCCATCTCTGCAGTGACCACAACACAGAGCAGACCCCAGGAACCAAACCTGCCACCCTTCATGGGGACTGGCACTGGGGACAGAGATTGTAGGAGAGCGTCTCCCCCATCCCCACTCCTCTGCCCCAAAATGGAGCTTGTGATCACCACTGTCCCCTCTGCACCCTCAGCTCATTTCCCCATGGAACAACTGGGAATTTCTCTGCAATGATATAAACCACTACTGGGTTTTTCTCCTCCCTTTATCCATTGCTGCAGGGATGTCCAAGCTGCTCCTCCCTGGACACCAGTCAGGATTGTCAGTGCTTCTCCAGCCTGTGCCCTTTCAGTAACTGAAGCCATAGAAGCCTTTCTCCACCCTAACTCACCTCAGGATCACCCCAGGAAGGCCTTTACCTAAAATACCAGCCCAGCCAGCACAGGGGAACATGGCCTGGTAGTCCCTGGGGAGCACTGGAGGCTTTTGAGAGCCCGAGTGCCTGGAGCAACAGGTTCTCCTGCTGTTTCAGGGCGCATCTGAAATCACAAAGTGCCCTGGGTGTGTGGCTCCCTGGGACCCAGCAGGACCCTGCCCTGGCCACAGGGGAGCTCTTGAGAACCACTCACTCTTACAGGCACAACCATGCCCTTCTTTGGATTGAGGGAGCTGTTATCACACCCCTGACAGGTTCCCTGGGGTTGAGAATCCATCCCGACATCGAGATGGGTTGGGAACGGGAGCAAACTATGAAGGGATATGAACCAACAGCAAATCTCTGAGATGTGAATTAAGAGATTGTTTAAAACCGAAACCCAGGTTTTGCACACAGATTACTTCTCTTCAGTAATTGCTTTGAAAACCACACTCACCCTTGAGCTCCTAATGGCACTAAAATATCTGTGTTCTCTCCAAAGTATGTGGCATCTTTTTATCAGGATTTGGTCCATGGACTGATAATGCTGAGAGTTTGGGATGCAAGGAGTGCTGGGAGAGATGGGGTCTGGATGTGCAACGACCACCATCAGACAGGCTTTATATATATGTATATATTTGCATACATATATACACATATGCCTAATAATATATTCATGTGTGCACATAATAATTCTGCATTAAAACTCCTATAAACGAAGAAACCTGAGGAAGCTGCAGTGCAGCCTGTAAAACTGAGCCAGTTCAAAGTGATATGTGAGAGATTGCAACACTCCAAAGAAAATGCAAGATGTTACTTTAAAAGAACCAGGCTCGGGCTTTTGAATTTATGTAACCTAAACTGATTTTGTCTGTTTAAAATTGTTGTTGCGTGTTGGGAATCTCAAAGAGGTGAGGAGCAAAGCTGCAGACGTTTCCTTTGGAGTCCAAGATTACAAACCCCTTTGCTTTTCCCTTCAGCTCCAAAGCTATAATGGTTTGCTTCATTTTATTAACAGCAGACAAGAAAAAAAATTCCTCCTTGGAGCCTGTGTGAGGTGACAAGTTGGATAATAACAGCTCCTTTGGAAGTTTTTATAGTGCATTAGGCAAACATAGTGGATGTTTATAGACTTTTAAAAATGCTGATTATATAAAAATGCATTTATAGCCTTCTAAAATACCAAGCTACTGTAATATAAATATTTCCAATAATAAAAACGAAAAATGCGAATTATTGGCTTGATTGGAGCATTTTTTAAATTGATTTCTCCTTCTCTTTGGGCCAAAATCTGAACTCAAACCATAAGACTGGCCAATACCCTGTGAAATTAGTCAGGTCGGTCAGGCTTTCACATCCTGCAGAAGATGCTGCACTGTCCTGGGATGAAGCCAAACTGACTGAACCATGCACCCCATTCCCCTTTCCAGCACCTCAAGCACCTCTGGCTCAAGGGAGCTCCTGGAATGCCCACTGCACCTCCCAGGAACCTGCTGGCCCAGCCACCTCCCCAGCTCGCTGCTGCTGAGGCTGCTCTTGGTCACCCAGTGGTTGGTCTTCTTCTGTTCTCCATAAGAACTTGTATGAATAATTAATTTTTATTGGCACAGAAGCCTGAGTGTGGTTCTGTCCTGTTCCAAGCTGATAAGGTTGCTGGGGATGTGCCTTCTCCCTTTCTTGTCCTTTTTTCCCCCCTACTTTGACACGAAATTCCATCAGTAGGTGGAATTAGCTTTTGCCAACGGCAGTTGTCTCAACATAGATAAATTCTTTCAAAAAATTAAGCTTCTGACAATTTGGCATCTTCTTACCAAAAAATACTCCAAACACTTAGTGAAAAATGAGTTATTCTTTATTGTGTAAAAGCCAACTTTTTTTTTTTCTCTTTGTCTTTTATTAATAATTGGGAAAGACCAACTCTGGGTTTTGGAGCTGCCTGCAAAGTCCCCAAAATCAGCATGAGATCAGGCTTTTACATCATACAAAACACAGTTTAACCCAAAAGAAAAGGGTTTATTTCAATTTCATCTCCCTGGAGCTAATTTTCTTCCTTCTGGTCAATTAAGTTCTATTTTTTTAATAAAAATCACTTTTTAATTTTTTTTTTCTGTGTCCTACCTCTCCAGTAACAGAGCAAATTTTTCCATTACTTGAGAAAATCTCAGCCCCACTGGTGAGGAAGGATGGAGGGAAGATGCTGCTTACGGTTCTGCCAGCAGATGAAAGCAGCAATTGCATCACTATTTTGCAACGTAACAGTGCTTAAAAACACATAACTTCTCCCAGAGGCCAGCTCCAACCTTCTGTGCTGTGCACAGACAGAACCCATCCGTGTGACACACACAGTTCATGCCATATAATGAAAAAGGTGGGCTAGGCTTTTTTTCCCCAATGTTTTTTTTTTCCTCTCATTTGTTGTTTCTAACAAGAGATAGAAAATAAAGTTGTTTTGCAAACTAATGACAAAGGGAAGTGATGCTCATTGACAGCGCAGGAGTGACACCTTCTACCCTCAAAATCCTAATGTGGGAGGCAATGCTGTGTTGGTCTCCCTCGTTTAATTGGGAAACTGAGGCAGGAGAAGGAGTTGCTTTTCCTGGGAAGGAAAGGAGCAGCCAGGGGGTGTTGGGGCTGTTCCCCAGTTCAGCCACCTCCAGGGCTTATCAGCCCCTCACTGTTGGCAGATGAAACAGTGACATTAGAGATAATTCAGCCAATTACCCACAGCTGACTTGAGTTCATTCACATGTTGGGGGCTTTTTTTTCTTTTGCTCAGCAAGATGTGAGGGTTGGGTTTTTCCTTGACTTTTCAGAAGCTGTGGAATCCAGCTGTCGGATGCTCTCACAAGGATGAAATACAGCTGTTCCAGGGGCTGCCTGGGAAGTTTTGGCTCTCTCTGTATGCACATATATGCAAATGCAACCTGCAGTTTGCATGTGTAATATAATACTCTTGTTTTGGAAGGTATTTCCCTGAAGATACTACCCACCTCGCCTCCCAACACAAATGTTTTTTAATTATTTGAGCTTTTTTCGCCTTCATTGCTGGAGCAAAATGAACAGTGGGCAAAAATACAGAACAAAATATTTTCATAATGCTCTGTTTGCTTTTAAAGTACCCATCTCTCAGATACTTGGCTCTCACTGTAGTTTTAAAAGATTATGCTATCATACTGTGAGGGAAAGAACAAAGGACCACTCATAAATTTAACCAAACTCCCCATATTTTCCAATCTGTCTGATGTCTCTGAAACCTGGGATCTTCTTTTGTGTCAGGGACATTTATGTCTTCTCCAATGTCCTTCCAACAATACGTGTTCCAGCAACAGGGATTGCATTATATACTGTGGTTTTGTTTGTGGCAGAACAAAATTAAATGAGTACATAAATTACTCTGCTCCTGGAATAAAGAAACAAGCTAAAGAGTGCTGTTGCCTTTTTTTTTTCCTTTTTTTTTTTCCAAGTAGGGTGGGTTGTTTTGATAGGATGAGTTAGTTTTCCTGAAACCATGTGCAAATTAAAAAGTTCACAGTTCAGGCTTATTGTGAAGACTAAATCTCAGCCTCATTTTGAGAGGCGGCGTATTTAGGAAGACACATTTGGATTTATATAAGAACTTGTAAGTGGCTTCCCGCATCTTGCTTGAGCAAGCATGCCTCCTGCCCCTCCCAGGTTAACTCTGATGGTGCTTAACAGCAAAAAAGGACACTTGTGGCTTGGTACACTCTACAGAAATATCTCCTGATGGTCATGCAGCTCTGCAGCATTCCTCTGAGAAGACCCACTGCCTCAAAGAACTCATTCCAGAAATGCAGGGAAGCCTTGTGCACCCCCGGGTGCAGCCTGGCACAGGGCACTGTCCTCAGAGAGGTTTTAAAGCAACAAGAAGAGCATCCTTGGAGGGATGAGGGCTGCAGCAGGGACACGTTAGTGGAGAGGGTCCAAGTCCCCTGGAGCACCTCCACAGCACCCACGGAGCAGAAACCTGTTCTCAGTTCTCTTACCAGCTCCCCCTCCACTGCAAACCTCAGAGCAGGAGTGCCTGGGGTCACTGCTGGTGGCTGGTAAGCCTGAGCCATACAGACTGGTTTGGGAGCAGAGGAACTGGAGGAGGATGGGGAGAAACCAGATCGGGAGCTGACACGGGAGATGCACAGGCTGGTGGAAAAGCAGAGTGCTGGAAGGGCTCCGTGCTTTATTGCTCAAACACATCTTTTCCATGCGTACAGGCTAAGGTAACAAGATGCATGATTTATTTAGCACAGGGAAAGCAGCTGTTCAGAGGCAGTGCAGGATTTTTTAGGCAATCATGTTCAGTTCCTGAGGAGTCCCATTTACAAATGCTCACTGCTTCATTTTACCCCCTCCCTGCCTCTGCTCCCCTGCCGCTATCTCACCATCAGGCTGGGCTGTGGATGCCTCAGGCTCTCACTCAGCCCTTACCTCTTCCTGCACTTCAATTTCCTGAAGTTCTTGGGACTGCCTGGCTCTGAGGGTCACCCCACCACCGTTATCTAATCTAGGAGACTACTTCTGAGTTTCTCACAGTGTCTGAGCCGAAGAGCTCCAGCAGTACTGTGGCATTAAAAACAAGCCACCCACTGCAGCCAGGGGCATTGTGAGGCTTTGCTGCTTGCCCAGGAGCAGGTGAGACATCTTAGAGGGACCTGTGCCAGCAGCTTTGTGCCCAATGCTCAGATCAAACCCTTGGCAAGTTCACATTTCCTACCACTCTGTCTTCCCACCCAAAATGCATTACACAGGACCTGTATGTGCGGCTATGACTGGGGGTCAACCTCATCCATACAAATATTATCTTCTCCTCTTTTGTCCCATTCCAAGGCTGGGAATGAAACTACAGAAGTTCTAGAGAAAGTGTTGGTGGTGCAGGCTCACCAGCTCATAGGGCTCGAGGTTTGGCAGTCACCTGGGAAGCACAGCACGTACCCTCAGCCCTTCTGCAGAATTTCTAAGTGTTCTGGAATTAACTGTTCTCCTGCAAGTAACTCACTAATAGACGTGATTAGCAATTAAGAAAAACATTATTATCTGTCACATGGGAATGAGGAAATATTCACTGCAAACCTGTGCATGACAGCAGTAGGAAAAGGGTCTGGAAAGGCTAAGAAAATATCAGTGAGACAGTGTCATGGCAGAGGTTATCATGGGCAAAGACATAATGATGGGAGAAGAAGCCAACAAGTTGATCCTTGAAGGATGGGAATGAAGAGCAGCACCACAGCAGAGTGTGTACCGTGTTGCACTGACAGCAGAAAGTAATTTATCACTAAATATGGGGGAAGAAAAGAAACCTAAGTAAACCAGGTTTAGTTAGGACATAGCCCTTGTGAGCTATGAACTTACAGTGGCACTGGTGGGATTTTGTCCATTCTTTTCAGTCAGGCTTCTCTATTTATTTAACATTAACCAATTTATTCAAGTGTAAGCTAAGAACCAGTGGATTATAATAAATATTTATTGAATTTTAACAAATCTGTAGGACCTGTATGTATATTAATCCTCATTATAAGTGCTGCCACTTGCCACTTAACCTACAGAAGCTGCCTTCCAAATTTATTATATTAAATACATATTTGAGATGACTAATTTACAGCATTAGCAGAATACATTTATGTCACTTTCCATACTTCTTGGTTTTGCCAGCTCCTTATTCCTGAGAATCCCTCAGGAACCAGCCAACAGGCCCCAAAACTAGAAGTGAAATGAAGATTTTGAGAAGTTCACTGACCACTTTGTAAACAGGGAGTCCTGAGAGAAACAAACCCCAGACCTGTGAAGTGCAATGCTAAAGCCTAAATTCTCCCTGGAGGTAGAAGCAGAGAGCAGATGCCCCCAGCCTTCTCCTTCTGGGGGCATCAGGGGTCTGAGCCTTTTCCTCAGCCATATGTTTTGCTGCATAGACAGAAGTCAAAGTCCTTCTATCTGCTATTCTTCCAATGAATGTGATTAAACTCAGCTTTCATCTTCAAAACTCAGTGAAATGTCCACAGATTGTGAATGCCCAATCCACCTTCCTTTAGGAATCCATGCCAAGAAGCCTGAGGGTCACCATCCAAAACTCACTGCAATCAATAAATGGCTCATTTGGATGCCAGTGACACGGACCCAGATTTTCTAAGTCCAGCCTCTGAAAGCATCTGTGGGTTTTGCACAGATCTGACTTGGGGATACAGTTTTCCAAGCAAGTCCTGGATATCTCCTTGCTTTTTGTCCTGGAATTAAGCGTGTCCCACAGTGGGTGTGCAGTGAGGTGTGTGCCCATTCCACGGCAGGGGTGAGGTGCGTTGTTCTGCAGTAATGGCATGGTAACTCCATTAGAAATAATGGTAATTATATTGTGACTCACCTTAACGCTACCAGATTATATCCTAATGACTGTTCAGTTAATTCATTTTTATTGTCTGTGCCTGGGAATGGAGTTTTTGGAGTGTGCTGCTAATGCGTTGGAAATTAAGAGTGTATATGGGCCTGTGGGGTGATCTGTACTGAGCTTCATATTTGTGTTCCTACAGCAAAGAGGCTGTGAAACCAAACGGGAATTAGTGGAGGAATAGGAAGTGCAGCCCTGCCACGAGTCCATCAGGAATGTCACCCTTGTTGGGAGGCTGTGGGAAGTGCAAACAAGTTCCTGCGGCAGAGAGCGCCCCGGGAAACTCAAGTAGGTGTCGCTGGATGCAGGAAAAGTGGAGCAGCAGCTGAATCACTGCCTGTTTTGTAGGGAGGATGTCTGGGACACACACTGGCAGCTGCACCAAGAGAAATCGCCTGGGTCTGCCCAAACTGCAGCCCCAGCCTAATATTTTCTTCATTAACCTTTGTGCTAAGGAGAGATAAAGAGCAGAGTCTTGGCTGAGGCTGGGGCCGGAGCTTTCCCTCCTGCTACTTTGTTTACAAGGAAAGGGCTCCTCTTGTCTGGTGTCTTTGTGGCTCATTATGGCCGTAATTTATTTGGGGACGTCGTTTTTGTAATGTGCAAATTGCCTTCCTCCAGGGAGGACCCGGCTTCAGAGCGGAGTCACCACCTCTGCAGCTCACAGCTCTCCAGCCTCCCAGACGGATCACCGCAGGTATTTTTAGAAGGTCATTCCGAAGCAGCAATTTCATCTAGTGATTTTATCTCCTGCCTTTTAGCAAATATTGTTGATTCTTTTTTTCCCTCCCTGCTGTTTTAGATGGTGACGGGTTTTAATGTCAACTTCAAATTACCCCATATTTCTCAGCCCAGCTCCTGCGCCAGGACCTCTGCTGACACACAGAGCCACACTGGTTGTCATTCTCAGCAGAGGGACCAACACCGTGTGAGCCTGGATGAATAAATTTCTTCCTTCCCTTTTAGAGGTGGTCCCTCGAGACCATTTTTTCAGGCAGAGGGATTTTCCACTCTGCAGGACAAACAGTGCCATTCATAGAAAAAATATGTTAATGGAAGCGAACTTCATGCCAGAATCCCTGTGCGTGTGTGTCAGGCTCAGCAGCAATGACAGTGCAGCTCCTGCAACAGGCTGCTCCAGCTAGCCAGGCTTGGGAGTTGCTAAAGGAGAAATGCCTGGATTGCTGTGCACCATAACAAAATAACCCAGCATTTTTCTTTCTATTTCAATCAAGACATTCCCCCCCCCCCCCCCCCCCCCACCGTGTTTCTTTAATTGCAGGCATCAAATTTACAAGAGCAAGTTCACTCAAAAAAAACCCCAACAAAACCATCTTGATTTTAAAGAACTACCCCATTTATTAAGAGCTATTTTAAGGTAAGTCAAACCTGTGGCCTGAAAACTCTGGGCAGTGTCCCTTTGATACATTTCAGTAGCCAGCAAAGGGTTTGATGTAAACAGACATACATCTTAGAAAAGAGCAACCTGGGTTGTGACAGCTGATAATCTCATTTTGGTGAAGGACTCATTTTGGTGAAGGACTTCTTTCATGTTGCCTTTAGCTGGAGGCTGAGGTCTCCAACAGGAGTTGGAGGCAGCAGCAGGTTGCCAAGCCCAGCAGCCACATCTCGAGGGGGAGCAGGATGTAGCCATGCATTTGAAATTCCTGCAGAGAGAGTCAACCAGTCACCCACATCGGAGGATTAATTCTCTTCTTATTGGTGAGAACAACTCAGGTAAGACTGGGTTCATTTTTTTTCTGCAAAAGAAGCCCAGGCAGGTGAAACCCCTTTCCCCCACACCACAGTCCCATCCAGGATGGGGTGGTGCTGGTGCTGCAGGTGTCCAGGTGGGAATGAGCTCCTGATGGAAAACCCACTCCTGCTTGCTCGTGTCACCCATCTCTCCTCCCAGTGAAACCATGAGCAATGTGTCTCGGCACTGGAAGGTGCCCAGATGGAGGCAGGGAGGACTGCAGGGCACTGTTGGTCCTCCCAGAAGTCTTGTAGTTGACAGGTACCACTCCTAGCAGCACCAGCTCTTTGCTCAGAGCAGGGCCCTGCACCACCATGAAGTGATTTTCATGCCAGTAATGTGACATGTACCTTGGTGCTGGAGTCTTTTCCAGTCCTTGGAGCACTATTAACACAGAATTTTATCCAACATATCCTGGAGGTATTAGTTACATCTACTGGTCTGCCAAATAGCTGTTTCTTTCTGGTTTGGCAGGAAGCATCTCATTCTGGAGGGAGATAATTGCCTGGCTCAATAGCTGATCTGTTTTCTACCCAGTGATGGTTTTCCCTTTTTGAAAATTGATGATTGATCAGTTATGTTAAGGACCACCAGATGTAATATTTACCACATATTATGTTTATTCCAGTGTGGGAGGAATGTATTACACTTCATATCATTCAAAGGGGATATTTCTGATGTAAAACTGTGCTGCATTAATGAGACTACCCATCAAGATGGATGGGTCAAATTAAAGTAGAACAAATTGCAGACTCCTACTTAAAAGTCACACAGGAACCTCCAACCTACGTTATTTGTAAAATTCAAATTGAGCCCATTTTTGGCTCAGACATGTTTACATTCATACTGGAAAATATATTAAACTGTATTTAATTATATCCATGAGAAAAGTTGTATTTTTTTTTCTTGATGCCACCCAAGATAACTGAACCTCGAGTTCAGGACTTTAAGATGCTACTCTAATTCAAATACTGATATTATCTCTTCAAGATAAGTCTGGGCACAGAAGCAAAACCTTTCATCTTTTCTGAAGGAATCGTAGTGATTTAGGAATTATTTCACCTTCTTTTGTTACATTTCAAGCTTTACATTATATTTTAATGTCTGTCATACTGTACAGACAAAAGAATGTTCAGCTTCTGCTGTAATTAAAGAAAATCACTGCAATGGATAACATCAACCAAGCAGATTCCAATGATTTTGCTTTCAGCACTCCAAACTCTGCTGCTCTTTGCATACTGAACTAAAACAACACCAGTCTCCAGGCTGCTGCTCTCAGGGCTCATCTCTCCCAAATCCAGCTTCTAAAGGCAGGCACTAAATCAGTCAGAGTCTCACTGTAGGATAATTTGTCCCATGCCAGCTCAGCCACCTGTGTTCAGCCTGTTAATGTGTCCTGCACTAGCTCTGGGAGCAAACTGGGCAGGAGGCTGGCAGTGTGTCTCCAGCAACACCAGAGCTATCACTTTGATGTGTCCCAAGGAAATCCCACAGGAGAATAATGCTTTTGGTGCTCCCATTAGCATCCCTGGCCTGTATCCAGAATTTCTCCTGGAATTTCAAACCTAAATCAGCTTGCTAGACCAGAGACTCTCCTGCCTACAGCCACCATCACCTGGTCAGAGCATCCCTCTGCAGATGTGAAGGAAATCCTTCCAGTGCCATATTCAATAGATTTAAATAGGCAGTGGAGCTCCCCTTTAAGATTTTATTTCTTCCTCTCCCTTAGATGAGTTAGCTGTGGAAAAAATCACCTATAGTTAAAGTTAGTTAATTGGAAACCGTGAATATTTTATTGTCCTTTGTGAGAGAAAGGAATTAAAGAAATGGATTTGGCCTTGATTTTTTCATTTGAACTTCTCTGCTTGAGCTGCACTTTCCTATTACCTCTGCAACTCTGCCTTCGTTATGTTATTAAAAGAAAAGTAATTTATGATTGCCAGTCTTGCAGTCTCTAATTATTTCTGGCTGTGCATCACAATTATTAACCTGAGTATCCACCCTCTTCCTAACAGGATAAAAGACTTTCAACCTCTTCTGGGTGAGTTAGTCCTAGGTAGCCATGCATCCACCCTTGCAGACCACTAGCTCCTGCCAATAATCACACTTTTCCAGTTTGATATGTTGCTGAAACTTCGGTGTAAGCCAAAGATTGAATTTACAGTGAAGAAGAAACAGTCACAGGTTACCTGAGGCGTGTGTTTAGCACCTGGGTGTCCTAAAGCATCTTGCACTGTTCATAGTTTCCTTCCAGTGTAGGCAATAAAGCACCACTCAGCAACAACCAGAATATCAACATATCACTGCTGTTCTTTTCCCTTGGTTGCACTGGTTTTCCATTTACTTCTGGTGGGTAATGAAGACATCTGTTCTCATCCCTACAGCTCTCTGCAGCTTGCTTCCTGGGAAATGGAATAGCAGCAATTTTGATCAACTGAGAAAATACTGCCCTGTATTTATGGAGGTCACGACAGTCATTATATTCAGGACATTTCTGTAAAAAAGTCTCAAGAAATGGATGATGAATGGAAAAATCACATTTCTGAAACAAGTTTGGATACCCCAGAGATGTTTTACAGGTAGATCTCCAGCAGAAATGCCCTGGCCAGGTTTAGTGCTCATGAAAAGCAACAAAATTCAAAAAATGGTTGAGAAATCCTCCACCTTTCACAGCAGAAACCCCATAGCCACTGGGGAAACTCATTTTGTGTCAGTGAGTGTGCATTCCCCAGCTCCCATGACCCCCTGTTCCTCCACTGACTCGTGTTGGAGTAAAAGCCTGGGAAGTGCTCTGCTGAATTCCAGGTTTCATCTGTATCAATCATTTTCCCATGTACAAGTACAAAAAATATGCTCCCTGGCCCAAATACAGCAATCTAAGTGCTGCATGCCAAACCACACATCTCCCTGAGTGAAGCCAGGCTGGACTGCTTTTTTGGGTCCAATCTCTCACTTCTCTGTAACAAGACCATTTGTCAATAAAACACCTCATTTTTATCATCTTAAAGATAGCCTTTATGCTAGGTGTAACTCCATGCAAAGGAAGGAGGGGGGAAAACCCTTTAAGCATTTTGCATTTATAGTTATATGCAGCTTTATTGCACAGTCAGTAAAAATCCCTGATGATTATGTCACTGCTGAGGCAATCAGGTGCCAAAAATATTTTTTTTTTATTTCATCTGAGCAATAATCATTTTCTGCCTGAACAGTAGACCCAGTTATTGTTTCTTCCCTTATGTTTTCATTAATTAGAAGGAAGTCGAGAGGTAACAAACGACTCCCTGGATGCTGAAGTGTACATTTTTCACTGTCAGGTTATAAGAGGCAATGGGCAAAGACAATATATCCTGTTAGATGTGAGAGTACTTATTGTCAGCAGGGCTTGTAAAAATAGAAAGTGAGGTAGCTTTTCTGGATGGAGTTGAAGCTATCTATGGATGGGGTTTAATCTGACTAATTATAACTAAAGACTTTGGCAAACAGCATAATGTAGCTGCAAGAATACTGGACAGTGCTTTTTTTTCCCTTATCAAGTCCGTGTGAATGTTAATGTGTGTAAGTGTAGAATCGACTTCTATTAAATCTTCTAAATTGCCAAGCACTCCTTCACCCGCAGTGCCTCACTTCTTCAGAGCAACGCTGTGGAGTTACTGGTAAAAGTACTAAAACTCTTTGAAACAGCCATATATCTTCTGGTTTACAGGAAGTGCTTCAAGTGAAAGGGAAAAAAAAAAAAAAAGAATACTTTCCAAGGAGCAGAGGAGCAGAGAGGAGAAGGGAGTTTCATTTCCAGCTGAATGCCTGGCCAGGCTCCGTTTTATCGCCCTGATCCCACCATGAGGAAGGCAGCCTGGCTGGTGGAGATGAGATTCCCTGCTGCAGAGCCACTGAGGAGGAGGTACTGGGGTCCATACCTTGGTGTGGGCATCTCAGGGAGCTCAAGAAGCTTGTTCTGACTCTCTCTGGCCAAGATGTAGCCCCTGAAGGGTGCAGGAGCCCAAGACTGCCCAGCCTGACTCCCAGCTAAGAGGGGGTTCCTGAAGAGCCTTTGCTCCTGGAACAAGGAGCCAGGGGATTCATGGAGATGAGTATTGTGTGCAGTGAGGGCAACATGGAGGGAACACTCTCCTGTGCACCCTGAGCACTATCCCAGCCCCTGTGCCCCCTGCCCAAGGCCACCCCACCATTCCCCCAAGGCCCTCTCCAAGGTGAGCTACGCAGAATATAAAAACAGGCAAGAAAAGCCAAACTGAAGCTTTCCTGGCATGCAAACAATAAGTTCAGCTCTGCTTTTTTTCTGCACTGGTGAATCTTAATTACATCAAGACGCTTGAGATTCCCAGATGCTGAAACTCTGCAGCCATAACCATTCCCACCTTTCTTAACCCAAATGCTTTGCTAACACCAGCAGTCACCCTTTGCTTTGGCAAGGTCTGAGCAGCCTGTAAAAGCCAGGGACAGGCTGTATTGGTAGCTGTGAGCTTTTTCATGCTCTTCTCAGAGCCCTGTGAGAGGGACCCTCTGCAAGACCACCCCAGTGTCCAACATCCCACAGCCCTCAGGCACAGAGGACTCCTCTCCTGTACAGGCATCAGATCTAACAAGCTGATCATTAGCAGTGCAAAGCACCAAGCCACAAACCAGCTCCAGGCCTGAGGAGAGGAGGCAGGAGAGGAAACCTGCCATGCATGACAGGTGTGAGCTGCACCACTTAGGGCACACATGGCAAGGAGCACTGTCAAGGGTGGGAATAGAATAGAATAGAATAGAATAGAATAGAATAGAATAGAATAGAATACAATACAATACAATACAATACAATAAAATACAATACAAGTACCAAGCTGTACAGGTGTATCAAGGTGTACTTTGCAGGTTAACAGCTTTACAGATACATCCCCATTTTTGACACACCCTGTTTTCTGTTCTAAGAGCAGCAGCCATGAAATCCACTCTGTGTGTGCCAGGAGAAGGTTGATGTTCAGGCAGATAAAACAAACCTCACTTTATTTTATTCTGATGATTAATTCTGACTGTCTGAGATGGATCTGAAATTTTTTCTCAGTTTTCTAATTAATAGATAGTTACTGACTTAGTAGCAATGTTAATATGCAGGAAACAGCAACCAAGTTAGAGCTGAGGTTGCTCACTCGTTTAATTTGACTTCTTCTCACTGGCTTCAGTGAGATTAGAGACTAACCCAGTCAAAATCTGGCCCAGCTCTCTTGGCAATGTCTATCCAGAAATGCTATGGTAATATTTCCAGTATAGGGCTGTGGGTATTTCACAATTTCACATTCCAGAACAGCTATGATGACTGCTGAGAGCTTTTGCTTGATGGAATTGCTGCTGCTTGGATGACTTTTGGGGATGTGAGAAAGAGAGAAAGAAAGAAAGAAAGAAAGAAAGAAAGAAAGAAAGAAAGAAAGAAAGAAAGAAAGAAAGAGCAAAAAAAAAGTTAAAACTTATCTGAATTGAATTAAGGTTTTATCTTTCATTCTGCCTAATCCTAAATGTGAAAGGTCAACAAGGAGAATGCTATGAAAGAGGAAAGGCTGTGGGGTTGATACAGATACCAGTAAATATCAGCACTTTTACATAAGGCTGCAGCTCCAGCATGGGGAACTGGGTGACACCAGCCTGAGGGAAGGGCTGTCACCTGATGGCCAGAGAAGCCTGGGCTTTGTCCTGGTGCAGCCTGAGCCTGGGAATGGAGCTGTGCTGGGTCCTCCTGCACAGGGTCCTGCTTCCCCCTTAGATCTTCTCTTTGACACCTTCAGGGCAGTCTGGCACGATCAGAAATGCATCTCCATTCCCAATCCTGTGCTAAAATCACTGAGAGGGACTCGTCCTTGCTGCTATATCATAAAACACATCTACAAAATGAAGAAAGAAGAGAGAGAATAAAACGCAGAAAGTGGCATTGTGTGCAATCCAGCCTTTTACTCATCTGAGAAATAGTCTTGGAGCTGCCTTTGCAGCGTGTGTGATGGGTTTGGAAATGAAGGATGAGGACCGAGCAAACCTGTGGCCATCAGAGTGCTCTTCGCCCAAGGACATCCCTCCTCAAACCCACGCACGCTGCTGGCAGCTGCCAGTCACTGTGAGGAAGATGTTTTACAGCCTCAAAAATATGAAGTCCCTTGCGACACTCTGCAGGTTTTATTCCCCCTGCCTGTTAAACACGTTGGACATTGAGGGCCTTTTCCAGTGCATGCTCAGCATTGCAGCTCCCAGAGCCAGCACTGCCCGCAGTAATAAAAGGTGATTGCTTCCAAAACTGAATATCCCCTTCCTTTGGGTCATTCTTTTAATTGACTTCATTAATAAAGGAAAGGCCCTGTTTAAACATAACTTCATCTTGCTGGCAGAATATAAGCAGATGTCATAAAGAAAACAACACACACTGTTTTTAACTCAAAACTTTAATACTAAATTGCATTAACTAATAACATAAAAACACCAACCATCTGGCTTTTTTGGTGGGAGGACTCTAATTCCATTAGGACTTTAATAAATGTACTGCACTGTAGAGACATTTTGCTCTGATAGCCTGGGCAAAAATGAGGAGCGTTTACAAGATTAGTTTACGCAGCAGCCCCGGGATCTCTCTCTTGGAAAAGCTTGAGATGGAGCCAAGGGGACATCACTGAAGGACAGAGATGACGTAAAAATTACCTGCACTGGGGGGCGTATTTGGGGCTCTCAGGTGCCCTTGGGTGCAATGCCCTGGCACGTGGGTGTGCTGCAGGGGAAAGAGCTGGTGGCTCAGGCACTAGTGAGGCATCCAGGCAGCAAAAATGTAGGAAAGGAGTGGATTGCTCCAAATGCTGACATCTTTGTCTCTCTGGGGTGACCACTGTCATACCCAGCACAAAGTCTTGGCTGTGCCACAGTGGCTTTCTCGTGCATCACTGTGTGTCTGCCCTCCAGATACACCCCAAACCCTCCTGCCCCGAGCAGATCACAGCATCAGACAACGGTTTGGGCTGGAAGAGACTTTAATGGTCATTTCATTCCACCTCCTGCCACAGGCAGGGACACCCTCCACTAGACCAGGTTGCTCCAAACCCCATCCAACCTGGCTTTGAACACTTTCAGAGATGGCATAGCCACAGCACCCTCACAGGAAGAATTCCTTCTTTTGATCCACCTCTGCCCTCTAACAGTTTGACACCATTCCCCCTTGTCCTATCCCTCCATGCCCTTGTGAAAAGTCCATCTCCAGCTCTCTTGGAGCCCCTTTAGGTTCTGGAAGGTGCCATCTCACCTTCTGATCTGAGGCAGTCCATGCCAGCTCCCTGACCATCCTTGTGCCCACGAGTCACTTCTTCCCTTTAGGAAAAGGAAGCACAGCAAACATCGCATTCATTGCAGGAAAGGTGGAGCCTGATACACACCCAGTCACCAGCAAACTGAATTTCTGAGCTGTGTGATCATGAGCAGCACTCATTTCCCTGCTGCACTGGCAGGACAAAGGAGGCAGAGTCCCGTTTTGCTCTTAGGATGTTATTAAGGTGAATTAATCTGAGTATGCTGTGAGACATGAGGGCAACTCTGTGTCCTTCAGTGTGGTTGATCAACAAGCCCTGACTAATGCAACGTGCTGGTTCCTGGCATGCTGAACTTCCCTGGATGAGTACCAAATGGGAATCAGTGAGGGTAAAACTTGACAGCATTATTTTTCACTGAGATTAACACGTGACACAGAATTATAGGTCTTCCTTCATGTCAGCTTTGTTTTCCCTGGCTCTATTTTCTTTCAACACATGCAGAGCAGATCCTCACCTCTCCCTGTAGCCCAGTTCATGCCACAGTAAGAAGGAGTAAGCAAACAAGGCTAAGAGCATCAATGTATATTATCATTAATTTTTTAAACAGAATTCATTAATGATTGGCGTGTTTGGGTTATTTTGAATAAATTCCAAACTGGTCCTAATGTCACTGGACCCTCGTGATCACCTCTTCTGGGTAATTACTGAAGCTTTTTTAAAAAGCATCCTGTGCCCAGAAATATTTGTGAGTAAAAGTGCATTTCCATGTTGGTATATTTGGAACACAAAGTCGATTTGCAAGGAGTTGCAGTGTCAGATGAAGCTTTTAAAAAGTTGGCTCCCTTCCAGATTTTAATTTACATGATCATTAATACTGACTTACTCCAAATATATCAATCAGTTTAAAAAACACCATGTCTCACTCCTTGTTCAGGGAAGAATCCTTAACCAGGTGAATGCTTGAGCATTTGCTTAGCTTTAAGCAAGTGCTTAAGTCATATTGAATGGCTCAGTGTTAAGCACATTTTCCACTGAGAGAAAGCTGGAATTAAGTCTTCAAAATGCAGCATCCAGATGTGGTGTGAGAACAGGTTCCCTGGGAAACCCCTGCATGGGGGACGAGTAATGGTCTGCACCCCACAGCCCCCAAAATCTGAGCCTGAACCATCCTGGGGCAAAGGTGAAATTTTCCATGAGCCTGTTTGTATTTAGACACGCTGCTACAACTGAGCAGATGTAGCTCTTTCCATTAATGCTCCTTATTATCAGCTGAAATAATGTTTCCTCAGCTGCCAGCGCTCGCACAGCACGGCGTTACCATCAGCCGGGAAACCCCGCAATCCCTTTAACCTGGCGAAGGATCAACCTGGGGTTTTTTCAGATAGGGAAAGCTATAATAAAGCCATCCAGAAAATGACAGGTTACAGGGCTCTGTGATTTGGAAACTGCTTCTATTAAGTTGCCTTCTTGTCTGGTGGCGGCGGGAGGGACGGCGATAGCGGGCCCCAGCCGAGCCCTCGAACGCGCGGCTGCGACAGCGGCTAATGCCATCCTTGTACCCCCGGCTGTTAGTGTCATTTCTCTGTAACACACTGCAAAATAAACACCCTTTGGGTTTTCCACCTAAATCCGCCACACAAAAGGGGAGTTGACTTGAATTGCCCAGCTGAATCATTAGAAAATGAATGCTTTGGGGGAGTTAAAAAAAAAAAAAAAAAAATTACATTAGTGATCGCCCAGCTTGCTTTTGTGCCTTTTCTCTTTCAGAAATCTCTCATGTTGCTGCTCTCTGCGTTTTTCTCACAGTATTGATACATGAAAAATAAAGCATAAATAACCTCCCTTTCTATTCTTAAGCCTTCGATCCCAGATCACCCTGAGCCTCTTGCCGATAAGACCATTTTCAGCATCCGTTGGCCTGGAAGTAGGCAGCGACAGTCAATGAGCTTAGGAAATGGAAATTTGTCCTGTCACCATCCGGGATGTGCTGTCATCCCATCAGGCACCTCTTTGGTCTTCTTCCAGGTGTACTGTGGGAATTTTTTTATCCACAGATGAGCAGTCACGGGATGTGCTCAACATTTTTGGGGGCGTTTCAAGGATATGGGCCACGCTGACACTCTGACAGTGGGTCTCAGCACAGGGGCTGCCTTGCTCTGCTCTGGTGATAGGTGCATTTTGGTGAACAAAATTAAATTAACTCAGAACTGCCCACATAAACAGCTACTTTTACATTAATTGCACTTTATTCTGCTCTTACACACAAAGGTCTCCATTTGCAGCAAGGTCCCTGGTAAGGGTGTAAAACTGATGATATATGGAAGAGGGAAAGGGTATTACTTGGCCCAAGCCCATCCTGATTTTATTGCTGTCCACCCTTTTTGGTGTTTATGTGGAGTTTCCAGAGATGCTGTTAGCTCTTCCAAGGAGGTGATTGCAGAATGATTGCTTTTCAAGGTCAACAATTTAAGTTTTACCACCCTTTCTCCAAAAGGACAAAAGAACAGCAGCAGGTAGGCAGAGATGCATAGATTAAGCAACATGATCAGCTGTTAATTAAAGTCCTTTAGGAGGAGGAAGAAATTACTTAACCCTTCCATCACTGTGTGAAGCCTGCTATTAGGGGCAGGGTGAAATTTTCTTTGCTTGCCTTTCAAAACCTTCTATTCCCCATCACTGTCTTGTGTGCTTCGCTCCTCAGTTTTCATTAGAAGTTATCAGACAGAAACTTGATTTTCACTCAATATTTCCTGACGAGTTCAGTGTGTAATTGGTTCTCCTCTTCCATTCTGGTGACTGAACAATGAACATTACACATTATATATATATATTTGGGGGATGGGGTGTATATATATTTATTGTATATATATTTAAAAATATTTTATATATCCTCCCTGCAAAGACCACAGGAAACTCATGTCATGGGCTGTGTTCAGTGGCATTGAGAAACCAGTTTAAAGCACTGTGATTTATATGATGGTTTAACTAAAATCAGGGAAGTAAATTAATTCTGCATGGGGTCCTGTCCTGTCCAAAATAACACTGATTCTGATTTTCTTGAAAATCATCCATTAGCCAAGAATTACTACCAGTGTTAGTGGAAATGCTGTAGTGTCATTAATTGGAATTAATGGATGGGTAATTTTTATAGGAGATTTGAATGAAGGCAATATTCCTTTCAAAAACCATTTTATTAGAAATTTGCTTCCCAGCTGTAAAAGGCAATGCCACAACAAGCCATTCCACAATGCTTTATCCATGGCTTGATGTGTTTTTAATTAAGGGAAAGCAAAGCAGTTTGAAGTGTTTTTATTAAAGAAAAATAGCCATATAACAGATGGTTATTTATTTACTGCATAATGGGTAAGTCAGACCAAGAGAGGCTGGGAAGGGTCACAGCAACAGTCTCTTCTTATTTACTGGATCCTGAAAGGTTCTTCTGGGTGTTTGAAAGGACTGCAGGTAATTATTGGTGCCTTGTAAATTGTTCCATTCACACACTTCTCAGGAGTAAAAAATAAAAGAATGATCTTTTATCTGCTCTAGCTGTGTCCTGAGAACAGCTTATAACCCTGGAGGGTTAATACTGGAACTGTTGGAATAGCCCCAGTCCTGGCTGAACTGGGTCAAGCCCAGCTGAGAATGACCCATTTTCTGTCCTTTCCAAGGTAGGCATACAACAGCAGAAGAGACCAACTGGTGATGCTCCACTGAAGTCAGAGGAGCTCTCCTCATCCACGGTATGTGAAGATCTTTTGCCCTGTCCTTCTCATCTCATGGGGATACAAGAAGCTCTTTTATACACGTCTTCTATGGCATTTGAAGTTTTTACCAAGGCAGGGTGAATTGGTGTTCTCTCTTGATGCTGAGAAGGCAGACGTGGGGGAGATTAAAGGCTTTGTTTTAGACCACAGAGCAAGAGCTCACCAAGTTTATAGAATAAAATTGTTATTAAATATCACCCTCCCACCAAGAGAATATGTGAAGGTTTCCTATAGCACTTACTTTAGCTTTTAAACAAAACCAGATCATTTTTTAACTGTTTCAGTGCTACCAGCACACAGCCACTTGCTGTCTTTTCTTGCCTCTCCTTTCAACTGGGGCTTATTGATCTGGCTGCATTTCCCCTGAAAAAAAACCTCCAGTGGTGCAGTATCAGCATCCTGTACCTGCCTCTGGCTGCAGGAAGGCACATGTGCTTTATATGACCTGTGTGCAAGGATGCTGTTTCTTTTAAATGTGTTTGAAACAGCAAAGCCTGAGGAGAGAGAGTGCTTGTGCCAGGGTCTCAAGGTTTAGGTAGAGGAAAGGACAGCCTGCATTAAGCCATGTGCACATTAACAAGGGAATTGCACTTCAAAGCAGTTAAAGGCAGTAGTTTGCCCCTCCTTTAGGCTGGCGGCTCATGCAAGCACTCACCTGGGTCCCTGACCTGCCCTGGCCTGCAGAGCTCACCTGGAGCAGCTGTCCCCAGGCTCCTGCCATCAGCACTGGCAGAACCCTTCACAATCACTCTCAAGGACACTCACACAGCCCAGCCCACCTGGAAATTATCTTGTTCCCTTTTCCTTCCCATGTCGCTCTGGTGTTGCTCTCCAAACAATCTCATTCACCCCTAAACCCGTACACAACATTTTAGCAAAGAACAAGGGGCACTGACAGCCTTCATCGCACAGAAACTTCTCGTTCTGGTGTTACAAACAGGGTTCCACACACAGGAGGGATGCAAGAGACACAGTGACTCTCCTGGGATGGTGGGGTGGGCACAGGGTGCTTGGGGACTTGGGTGGGCACTGCGAGCTGAGGAACCCCTGCCTGCTCCTCCCCTGTGCCACCAACCCTGACCCTTCCCACCAGAGCTGGGCAGGTTTCAGACAGCCAAGGGGAAGCACCACAGGAATAAAATGGGGTTGTATGATCAGAATCCTAATTAAGGGCAAAATATTGGAAATATGCCATATTAGAAACGCTATTACGATTAATAGTGACAATACCACTCTTGGGAAATAGGCAAATTTACACAGTAGCTATACATAAAATTTATTTTAACATATTCCCCTCTCTACTTTGTTTGCACACCGTGATAACAAATTGCTTGTATACTGTATGGTGGTATTTTTTTTATATATTTAAATATTTGAGCCAGCAATTCATTTTTGTGAAGAGGGAAAGGCATGTAGAGGTCTCAGAGCTGCAGAGCCAAGTAAATGATGGGTTGTGATATATTTAGCAGGTGATAATGCAAGTGAAAAGCACCAAAAAAAAAAAAGTATATTGGACAAGAAGGTAAATGCAGTAAGAAAGAGCTTTGTTTGGGATTTCCCTAGTAAGGAAGAAGAGTTATTCTGCAGGTAAGATATGAATCTGTCAACCATGGTACCATGTTTGTAAAGTTACTTTATTCTCCAATTCTTTATTTCCTTATTAAAAATATTAAAAAAAAAAAAAAAAGGAGAGAGAGCGTCAGTAAAGTCTTTGCATAGTGTTTCCACATCTACTAATGAAAATATTTTTTGGTGGTAAAAATGACAAAATTATTTACTGACGCTAGCTCTTCATGTCACTTGACTGCACCATCGCCCTGTCAGACAGAACATTTCTATGATACATTTATACACAGATATATATGTTTATCCACATACACAACATATGCCAGCCATATATTCCTGTCTCCCACTTGCTCCTCTCCATAGATACCCTTAGGTTCAGACAGGAAGGTGGTGTGGAGGATGACACTCGGTCATCATTAGTATGGGGTAGCTGTGGATCTCTCTCCTTCGTGGGTAATTAAAAGCCGCTCTGTGCTGGGAGCTGCAGGAGCCAGGAGAGACTCTCATTGACATGCATTCCTGCAGCACTCTGAGAGCTGGAGGGCAGCGAGGAGCCCTCATCCCATCCCAGCCCATCCCAGGGTGTGCCAGGAAGGATATTCATCTCCTCTCTGGGCTGAGCTGCCAGGCTGGGCTTGTCGCTGTGCTTCCCTGGCAGGGCTGTGGGGACTCTCAGCTCCGGATCCTGCTCCAGACTGGTGCTGGGGAAACCGGTTTTCTTCCAACTGGTGAGATCATTTGAGAAAGAAAAGGGGGAAAAGGATTTCTCCTTGCACAGGAAAAGAAGTCAAAAAAGAAAAGAGCACACTGGAAGCTGTGCTGTGGGGTAGACAACAGGCAAACAGGCTGCTTCAGGATTAGTGGCAGGATGAGGCTTTGTTCCATGGAACCAGCTTCATGAGTGAAGTTGATCTCACCTGGGAAGGAGACAAGATGAGCTCCAGAACCTCCGAAAGGACAAAAAACTTCTCAGTTTCATTCCAAGGTCCTGGACGGGCAGTGGCTTGTTGCTGGCACATTCCAGGGCTATTCCATACAAACCCTTTTCCAGTCCCACATGAGGGGCAGGCCCAGAAGAGCCAGAGTGGTCATGATGCTGCATTCACACCCCAAGCAATTACTCACCCCAAAATTGCTTTCCCCTTGGGTTGTTAGGGGACATCCTGTTACCAAAACATGGCCAAAATTGCAGCGCTGTATTAATCCTCATTGGAAATGCAGGACAGATCCCCTGCTGGTGCAACATGTCAGAGCTTCCTGACGCCTGCAAAGCTTTTATCATTTGGGTCAACTATAAATTGCCCCAGAGGCTTCAAAACCAACAATTCGCAGCACGGACACAATGCCTGTAACTGATCGCTCTTAAGACATCCACCTTCTTATTTAATAAAGCCTTTCAAGTTGCTTTGTATTTTATTCATAGGAGCTGTAAAAAATCCAAGAACCCGGTATAAAGACTCATTTATTCTCTTCTACACAGCACTATAAATTTACACTGCATTTGCAAACTAAGAGCCCATATCTTAGGGCAAAGCAGAGCTCCAAAGTGAGAGAAGGAATGGCTTTCAAAAGGCCAATCTGTCCCAACTAGAGATTGTGTCAAGAGCTCAAATTTACAGCCACAAACCCTGAAAATGAGAAATTAGATATAGAATTTACTTACATTGTTAGAACTGCCTTGGCTATTTAGAATAAAACTAACATCAGCTTTTACCAGTTTGCAAATGCAGAACATTGATCCCTCTCATGTGTACATATACAGTGTGGGAAAATGGGGCTGGAAATGTATTACATGGGGCAGAGACACTGAATGGCCAGTGCCTTTGGGGTCAATCCCACTGTATGTTGTTTTGCAACCTGTGCATGACAGTGACACACAGGTCTCGCCAGAGCAGAAGGAGAGATGCTCTTCATGCTGTAAATACCATGAAGTGGCTTAAAACACTCTTTACCCTTCTTAGAGGTCTCTTTGCCCCTCTCACTTCAAGTCACCAGCAAGGGTGACCCAGGAGCAACATGCACCAGCACTGCCTTCTCCAAACAGAGGCACCTCCAGCACCCAGCCATGCTCTGCTCCCTCCTCTTCACCTCCTGAGCAGGCACTGGGGCTGTTTCCAGCTGGCCTGAGTGATGGAGCCACTGATACTCAGTCCTGGCTGCCCTTTCCCTGCATCAACAACCTGCTGCACCCATGAAATTCCCCAGTCTCTGCTGCTCCCAGCTCTTGCCTTCAGCTCATTCAAGTAAGCCGCAAAATGGCACAAATCCAATGTGATCAAATGCTTCCTTAGTGTCAGTCTTCTTTCAAAGGACAGAAGGAAAGGGTATGCAGGGGGATATTTATGAGCCTGTCAAGCTCGCTGCTCTCACCAGCAAGTGCTCTCAGGTTTCCTTCCTCACCGGGGAAGGGACAGAGCAAGTGCTGGGGAAGGGCAGCCACGTTTGTGGGGGCTGAGCTGCCGAGCATGAGGCATCTCCTCGATTGTCACAGGCATGGTGGCATCACACAGAGTCACCCCAGCTGAAAGCCTGGCCCCAGCACTGACAGGCTACAAATCTGGGGGTTTTTTGAGCAGAAAGGGTATGGGGACACAAGTGCTGCTCCTTCCCTGAGTTCAACCATGGCTTCCAAGCAATTTTCTGAAGGACACAAGGAGACAGGTTTGAATATTACCCTGCCAGTTTATTTTTCCCACTTCCTTGGAGGACAAATGGATTGTGGAATGCCTCTTATTGGCTTTGGCTTTGAGTGTAAAGTGCCACATATAACTGAGAAAACATGAGCAGAGACTGTGCTTTGTGCTCCACTGGGAAGGTGGCACAGTTTGTGTTGGACTGTACCTCCTAATTTGCCCTTGCTTTAAACCAACATGCTTAAATCTGTTCAGAATTGGGAAAAATACTGTTTGCTTCTCATCTGTGTGCAGATAGTTTGCCATGTTGCTCCCCTGCAGGAAAATGATAGAAGCAAATTATAAGTGGTGCCTCTAAAACTGAAGGGCAGATCCTCATCGGCTGCACATCAGTGCAATTCCTTTGATTTAAACACACGTTTATAACTGCTGAGGAGCCTCCAAAATGAGAGGACTGTAATTACAGCTGTATGATAATGCCTTCTGCCACATCAAGTGGAGCACTATTGACAGCAAGCAAAGACCTGAGAAACACTGATAAGAATGAACTGCAAGCCCAGTCCTCCAATGTGATTCCCCACAACCTGTGATTTATGAGCCCAAATTAGCTGCCTTGTCTTCAGGAGGAATTGGCCAAAGGTGGTTTTCCTTGGAGCACCATGCCAGGCAGGTGCCAATATCATACATGTTCTGAGTGGTATCTGACCTGCCATTGATCTGTCGGGGTCACAGATGTCCTCTGAAAGATTTCCTTTGGGCTCAAGGAGAGTGGCATGATTTGTACAGTGATGGTTGTCCTGCTGGCTCCTCATCTGAGGAAAAACAGCTACTCCTTTAGGGCCATTGCCAGGAGGCATCAGAGCCTCCTCCTGACCCTTCTGACCCATCATCTGCTTTCCATACCCTCGGGGAAGGTGGAAGGAGTAGGTTTTTAAGCAATTATGCTGGGTTTCTTTCCTAAGAGCTTGTAAGTGTGCTGATCTCTTGGCCAGCTAAGGTCTAGGGCATGTTGATGTGACATTTCACAGGGAGAAGATCAGATCACTCCTCTGGTCCCTGCTGGGAGATGGCAATTAGCTCCTCTCAGGTTTGAAGCAATGTTGGGTCTCCTCAGTCAATTATTTGGGCAGATAAGATCTTCTCAGACAATCAACTTACCACTTCTTTAGTTTGAATTAAGAGGAAAGAAGAAATTTTTAATGATGGGTGGCCTTGGACACTGAAATTTTCCTCTCTTTTCATCCAAAACTACCTGAAATGCTTGGCCTTGGTTTACCCCTCAAAGATTTTCTTTTCCCCTCCATTTTTAAGAAAAAGGGCAGCCAAGCCTTACTTCTTACAGGCCAGGGAAGCAATAGCTTGTCATTTGAAAAAGGTTTATGAGCTCTGATTAGTGACCCTTTCTCTCTTGTACATGTGCTTAGGGGGAAAGGGAGGAATTCATGCAATGGCAGAGAAAAAAGGCTCACATTCATTTCAACAGAGCTGGCACTGTGCTGTTAAAGGGAAACCCCCAAAACAGATAAAGGAGACCCTAATCTGTTATTCAACATGTGACCATGCTGAGAACACAGTCAGAAACACAAAGAGTAAAATCCAAGATTTATTAATGCTATCATGCTTTCCCTAAAAGGATAATCGATGTACCCAAAGTCTCTGAATCAATATTTGTCCTTCTCAGGCAGGGTATGGTAAAGAAATATTCCCAAAAGCACTCACTTCTGAGATTTTGTCTGTTGCATAACATTTCAGTCAACTGCAGAATGTCTCCAATAATGATGATAAATAAGTATAAAGCCTACAGTGGTCTGTCTTATAGAGGAAGTAAAATAGACACTTATGTGCTTGATAACAGAAGTTCAGCCCCAACTAGACCTGACCTCGTGATCTTTTAAATGTATGGCAAAGATTTTATCCACTAGATTTAGGTTAACAGCTCTGGGAATTCGCAGGTGTTAAATTAGCCACAAGAGATGGTTTCCTAAGTGCAGCAGAAACACACTGAGCATGATAAGGAACAATAATTAAAATTTGAATTAGAGGGCTGTAGAGTTTAAGGAAAAGTATGTGGCTTTGTTTGTACAAAAGCAGCACATGCTCAGGAAATAGGTCTGATGCTGTGTGATACCCCAGGGCAGCAGCTCAGGTACTGCTCTGTTGTCTTCAGCAGAGACCTGGCCATGGCCCATCTGCCAAGGCAGAGACCTCCTTCACCCAGTCTGGGAAACTGGGACACCCCATGGACCCCAGGATGACCCAGGTGCTGCACTGGCAGCTCCCTTGGGAAGGGAACTGGGCTCTCCAAGCAGTATGGACTCCATCCCACAGTGCAATTTTCCTGCAGCTCTGGCAGAGCCAAAGCTTTAACTCCTGCCTCCTTCCTCTGAGTCCTAATGCAGAGCAGGGCACACACCCAAATGTCTCTTAGCTATTTCCTTGCTGACCCATTGACCTGGTTTCTAGGTTCACTAAACATACAAGTAATCAAACACTGTTTCATTCCAGGCACAAAACCTAAAGTATATGAAACCCTACAAATCATTATTCATTTCTTTTTCTCACCCACACAGAGCCTTCTCATTTTCCAGGTGTACCTCTTCCTGCAAGCATGCTCAGCATTAGAAATTATACATTTCTTCAAGTTTGGCCAAGATTTAGGTTTACAGATAGTGCCCAGTGCTATCAGCTGAGCTGGAGTTCTGCATAGGTAATTATTGCTTTAGCAGGGTGTTGAGTAAGGCTCCACAGAGATTTTCCTGCTCTGGGCTACTTCAAAACCATCAGACTCAGGCACCCTCAGGAGGCTGATCCAGGAGCCAGGGTGGTTGTTAGCAGTGAGGAGTGTGGGGCATAAATAAATCCCAGCTACAGGGATGAAGGTCAGCTTTTCACCTCCTGATGGGCAGCAGCATCTCCCAGGGCTGGTTGTGGAAACCCTCCTTCGAAGTGATTAAAAATACACTGGGCAGAAGTGGAAAATGAATTGGTGGGATTGGTGCTTGGAGCTGCCGGGCCATTCATTCTCCAGTATCCATGATTCATGCATCCCAGAACGTGACAGTCTCCCTGGCAATCACTTGGTAATGATATTAGAAGTTGCCTGGTTATTGAAGCCATAATTACTATATAATTTGCAGCTGTAAGATCTCATGATAATCCTCTCCCTTGCAGACAGGAAAAAATAACCTGCTATTTTATTTACCCTGTCAACATGTGGAACTTGCCTTACAGTGTAATTACATGGTCAGTAGTTACATGGCTCTCTGGTTGATGGTGTTCTGTAAACAAATAAAGACCCACAAATTCCACCTGTGGGGATTCAGGCACTCCATAAAAACGACAGGATTTTTAAAGCCTGCTCAGTGTGTGCAATACTGCACTGAGGAAACTGCATGCCCAGTTCTTGCCCTTTTGCTCCTGGTGTCTGCCATGCAGACAGCTTCTCCCTGCAGCATCTCCTCATCTACCTGGCCTGTACCTCAGGTGTTCAGTCAGTGTCACAGCATCTCCTTCAGACCCCAAATTTAGGTCAGCATCCCTCTCTCTGACACATCTGTGCTATAGAATTAAATCACAGACTCATTTAGATTGGAAAAGACCCTTAAGGTCATCAAGTCCAGAATTTTGTGTTTGTGCTCACAGCCTCCTCCCCTGCAACACAACATCCTACTAGTTCATCTTATTTACTGATGGAGAAGGAACTAGCTTCCTCATGGCCCCCAAGGACTCACAGGAGACTTGAGATAAGGACCTGGGTTTTTAGAAGCCAAATCCAACCTCTTGACCCCCCAAATCCAATCTTTTTCTCTGCTGGGTTATTGCTTTTGGTGACTCTGCTCCCTGCTTTTGAAATCTGCTTCATTGCACATCCTGGGAGTGCACAGCGAGTGGCAGGGGGAGGGCTGGGATGAATCCGAGGAGCTTTGTTGCTTTGTTTATTTATATGACCTTAAAGATGATGTCTGTGCATATTGTTGAACATGACAGAGGGAAGCTGACAGGGCAGTAAGTTCTGGCTACCGCAGAGCAAAAACAAAATTACATAAAAATATCAATTGTAAAATTGCTCAAATCCATTAGCTTAATTAGCACCATTAATCAAGGCAAAACATTTGATACGTCATGTACTTTCACAAGAGATAAACGAGCGTTGATGGAAGCCCAGCAGGTTGCCCTGCTCTTGGATGTGCCCGTGGCTGCCTGGACGTGGAGGTGAGGCTCAGCAGGTGTGGGGCACGCTGGCAGCTCGGAGCAAACACCGTCCTCTGAGCTGGCTTCCAGCTCAGGGAGGGGCTGGCAGCACACTGGGCCAAACCTGGCCAGGGTTTCTTACTGCCAGGCCCATCTGTAAGAGTGTAAAACTGCCTAATGGGCTGCACTCGTGCATTATCAACCCCTGGCTGATACTTGACTGGTTTTGAGGCAAGGTTAGCAAGGATACAGCAAGGATATCAGTAATTCCTGTAACAATTACAATAATAAATCCAAGGACTGTGCCACACTGTTTTACTTGAGGAAGGGAGGCTCACTGAGCTCTTGCTTTTGTTTCCTTGGGTGATCTCTGGGGAGAGCAATATTTCTCTATCTGTAAACCCTTCCAAGGAGAAACACTAGAGAGATCTTGATAGCATGCAACAGCACATCTGCAGATTCCCAAGATCATTTCTGTGTTGGAGGGCACTCTAGGCTCTCATCTTTCCTTTTCTCTCTGGGATCACACTGTTGTGGTCAATCAGGTCTCCTGTGTGCAATTCAGGGCATTGGTGATTGCTGCATGACTTTCTTCCCTTTGCATCAGCACTCAGTTGTTGCTCATTCCCTTTCCCCGTGCCAGGGCACATAATTGAATCTTCTCTCCTGCTCCTTGTAACAAGACCCAGCTACAAAGGCTAAATGCTTTATTCCCCAGAAAAGCCTTAGAGATAAGATTCACCAGCTGTGGCAGCACAGTGTGGGTCTGAGTAAAAGAAATAAATGTCCCTTCACTCCACCACTATCTTTCCAGCACTTTATCTGCAATGAGCCCAAACACAGTTCCCAGCTATTTGTATTGCTAAATATAATAAAGGAGAAGTCAGCAGTTTCTGAGGGATACACTTCCATAAAAAACAGTTTGATGGCATTTTTCTGCATTAAACACATTATTCAAGGGCTTTTCTCCTTTCCAATATCCAGTTTCTGCTGGGTGTACATCTGATTGAAGCTTTCTTCAACATATCAGACACCCAGACTGTCACTGAACTGCAGAAAGCTTGGTCCAGTTTTGGAGCTAAAGTTGGATTTATTAATCCTCTCTAAGGGTATCTGGACAGTAATTGGTAGAACAGTGATGGGGAAAGGATGAACTGATTGAGAGCACTTCTGGCTCTCTGATGCTTGCCTTTTTGTTTTCCTGAGCAGTAGCTGATCAGGTGGATCTGGCTGGAACCAGCAAGGAAAGTCAGACTGGAGGAATGCAGGGGTTTCAAAGAACTCTGCTGCAGAAGATACAGACACAGCCTGCCATCCCAAGAAGAGCTTTTCTGACCACCTCTGTCCCCTTCTCAAGGCTCAAAGGCAATCCGGCTTTTCTCCCTTGCTTGCTCCGAGCAGCACTCAGAGACAGGTGAATTTTGGGCTCTGCTTTACACATTTGTGTAAACACTGTAATGATAATCAAAAATGGGTATACTTGACCGTAAGCCTTAATTAACTATTAATTAAATTTTATTAACCCACTAGTAAAACTGATTATAGCAAGCAGTGGCTAAAAGGCTGCAGTCGAAGCAGTTAATGTATCACTCATTTTTATGTGGAAAGAGGGCCCATCATTTTCCTGAGATGGCCAATACATAAGGCTCCCTCCTTGCTAAATCAGTCTGGTCATTTTCCTACATGCCACTGATAAGGAAGTATTTACGAATTTATTCCTAAATTCAAAGTATACTTCAGGCCCTAATTTACTGTCGCAATTATATCACTGGCTCAATTAGTCCCCCAATAAAAACGTTATGCTATTGTATCAAAGAAATGTAGTACCCTTGAAGTAAATGGATTCACTTGCAGAGTAAGAAATCTTCCCTTTTATTGTGTTTTCTCATCTGCTACTTACAACCACCCTTGTCTTAAATTGCCCTTTTTATTCCACTCCTTGCTAGCGTGGTTTGTGCCTGAGCTCCGGATGCTCAGTGAAATACTCCTCTTAGCCTTGGGCTGCATCGCCAGGCTTGGTGGTAACTTTTTCTCGTTAGAGCCTTGCCAGCCTCATTTGCATGCTGATTTACATGCGATGTTTGCTCTGCCACACAAAGGCTACAGGGTCTGTGGGGTTTTTTTTCTGGACTTCCCTGCTTTGTTTCCTTCTTGGCAGCGATGGTGCGGTGCTAGGAGCTGCAAGGAAACGTGGTTGTGCCTTCTGCCCTATGGATTTTCTCCTACTGCATTTGTCAAGCCCTGGCAGTGCTCCCCACCTAACCCTACCTACCCTAAACCAGCTAAGACTGACACAAGGAAAGAGTCCCTTGTGTCCCTGCAGAGAATCTCTGGATGAATCCACGGTGTTTGGGGACAAAATGGAGCTGCAAGGGATGCAAAATCCTTGTCTCAGAGAGTTCACCTTCCAGACAGGGCAGGAAAAATGGTGAAATAGGACAAACAGTGTGTCAGAGGGATGAGGTAATAGCACAGCAAGGAGAATTTGGCAGGAAAACTATGTTCTGGCTAGACAGCACAGGACACAGATCCGTCTAAGAAATGGGAACGCATTGCTGTGAGCAGGGCTCTTGTGGACATGGAGCTCTTTCAGACATCATTTGGCATCACTGCCTGTCCTCACTTCAGCAAGCCTCTGGAGGCCTCTGGGTTTGATTTTCAGACTCAGGGACTAAAGAGCCATCCAAGTGTTCATCCAAAACGTTGTTCAATGTATCTTTGATTGACTTCTGAATGTGCGATAACAAGATCACCTCCAGACCAGAACTGGGCTCAAAACCAAAGATGAAATTAACATTTTCTGAGAACCTCCTACTAATCCAGAGCTCTGAACTAGTTGACCTTGGATGGGCACGTCCTTCAGCAGCCACCAGCCTGAGATTTGCTACCTTCCAGTTGCAGTATAAAAAGAGGTTTTCATATGAGCCCATTAAAAGATGTTCCACACACGCACACACAAAATCATTTCTCAGGTCTGGCCAGTGCTGTTTGCACAGCCCTAAAATGTGACAAGAACCAAATTGTCTTATCTGCACCTCTAGCAAAAAGCCTCTGCCTGTGGTTCAATGTGTTTCAGCTGCCAATGTTGGTGTTTCCAGTTTCTCCCAGCTCTGGGTATGGAATGCCATGGGAGCACCAAGTCACACACCAAACACAAATTCCTCATTCTCCCATACAATCAATCCAGTCACATTCCCAGGATGGACTGGGTGTCTGGTTTATCTGTCTCTGGATATGACTTGCCAATGGGTATCAGGGTTCTGTTCTCCCAGGCAGGTTGGGGATCTTCAGCCAACCTCTGCTGATCAACATAAAGTCACCCCTGAATTCCTGTAGAGAACAGCCCCAAGTATCCCTGCTTATCCCTAAGATCCATTAGAAACTGTGCCCAGGTTTGTCCACTGGCAGCGAAGCTATAATGAGGGAATAGCCCCATGTCCAAGTGCACAGCATGTGAGATTAATACTTCCTTTATTGTATTTATCAAAACCAACATATCTGGCATTAAACATTAAAACCTCTAAATATTTTAAGCCCAGAGGACATTCTTCATCTTCATTTCACATCTTTATGGCTGATGAAATGATTGGACCCTACGGTTTTCCCTCACCTCACACAAAAAAAATGCTAAAAACCAAAGTAAAAAGAAACTGAAATTTCTCTGCATATACTGTTTTCTTAATGTCTGACTTACTTATTTTAGCTGACAATCTCTGTGCCCATGGCTGCTCTCTCTGTGCTACCTGTATTTATCCAGGTGGTTTTGTGCCTATTAAAAAAGGGAATGTAGCAAAATTAATGTATCTTTTACAGCAGGAGAGCTGAATTTATTGGTCTCACCACAGAAATTAATTTAGCACTCCCAGCTCCCCCTCGCTGGACAATAAAGACACAAAATGAAACTGCCACACAGAGTTTTGACAAAATTCACAGTCATATGTAAAAAAAAAAAAAAGCTATGGGTAATTTACCACCAGATCTGAATCAGCCTTTTATGCCAGTGATGCACCAGTGACACCATGAAGAAATTTTTATCCAGTGCCCAAAAAAAACCTACCTGAGGGTTATATACAGGACAGGATGGAAAACCAAGAGATTTATCTTATATTTTTTTCAGATTGAAGGATAAATTTGGGTAATGGAACAGACTATGGTGTTTACGGAAGGCAACATCCATTGGCCTCATGCACCCACTGGTGTGTGACCAGGGTAATGGTGGATGTGTGGGGCCAAAGGATGCTGCACATGGAGGTCCAGTAGTGGTGGAAAACACAGCTCAGAGGAAGCAGAAGCTGAGCTTCCTCTCATCTGGTCCCACACCAGGGAGAATCAAGCCAGCACATCCTCTGGATCAATGCAGAATTTATATATTGGTCCCCACCTCTCTCTCTGCACCCTTGCTTTAATGTTTCTAATTATAAAAATCAAATATGTACTGAAAAAATAAAAAACAACAGCAAAAAAAAAATTAACAGAACAGACAACTTTTTTGTATTGAGGTTGATTGGGCACTGGGTGGTGAAAGATTTATCCTGGCAGTAAAGCTGGAAAATGGCTATAAACCTCAGCAGAGTGTCTGTGTGCTGGGTCCGAGGGAGGCTAATTGTTTGTTTGTTCTTCGTGTTTATGGTTTATCTGCAGCTCAGCTGACAGGAAACCTAAACCTGAAGGAAGCAGCACATCAGTGTCCATTATCTGCCTTCTGAGCACACACTCCAGAAAGTGCCCCAAAGCCAGGCAAAGGGGCAGCTGGCACACCCAACCCATGGAGGTGCCAGCCAGACCATGCCGTGCTCTGGGGTGCACCAGGGATGCAGGGGAAGGAGGGAGGGGAGAGCGTGGACTCCCCACCACTGAGTTCACCTCCCGCCTGAGCCCTCTGCCACGGCAAGGACATAGGTGCTTGTTACAAAGAAAAAACGGTAATGGGATTTTTCCTGCAGTAGTGCCCCCAAAAGAGAGAAGATTGTTCTCAAAGTGATGTGCGAGTGCCACCAGCTTTGAAATTCCCTTGGGATTTCACTTCAGTGATTTCCTTCACCCAGGAGGTTCTTGGACAGTGGAGTGAGTTTCATCGTTCAGTGTTTTTAGAGCATGATAAGCATTAGTGCAGTCTGAGCAGTGCTGATTGCTGTCCTTGTCACCTCCCAACTGTGATGGGATCCGTGGTGTCTCTGTCAGGATGCTTTGTACAGGTGAGGCACACAAGCCCACCTTGGTGAAACCAGTCCAAGTCACCACTGTGGGACTTCAGCCCCTCCAAGGGATGAACATGCTGCTGGAAGGAACATGAACTCAGGCAGGCACAGAGGATGGAAGCAGGACAGGGCTAAAGGAGCTAACCCTCGGGGAGCATGGCACATAAGCCTGTCCTAAAACGGTCCAGAGCACAGTTACATCATCTGAGCGGGTTTAGATCCCTGCCAGAAACACACATCAGCCCCACACCACGTTGCACTGGCTCTGTGCCTCTTGCACTGCTGCAAAGATGCTCCCACAGGCTGAGACACCCACACCCTGCCAGGGCCCGTGGGCAGCGAGGATAGAAGAGTTCTGCTTTTCATCAACTTCTCTTTAGAAACAGTTTTCTCCCTCAGTTTCCCTGTTTCTTCCTTTCCTTCCTGCACTGCGTCACTGCCAATGTGGCTGCAAATGCTCTGAGCAGGGGCTGGATCCTGGAGCAGGGATGTGCAGTGCCCCACACACCCGAGACCTGGAGACACTGTAATAATAATTATTGATTTTCCAGTTTCCTTCATGTTTCACAGGGTGTTTTGCTGGAAATGATATAAATAGCTGTCTCTGTCCCTATCCCAGGGCACAGTTCAGCAATGTATTTTTTTCACAGTCCAAGGAAATAAAATGCAAAGTTCATTTCGCAACGATTTAAAAGTTATATTAAGGTCCAGGGCTGGATGAAGCAGGAGCAACGTGCCTGTAACAAGATAACTCCAGAGCTGGAGTGACCGCTGGGGTAAGTCACAGCTGTTACATTTGATTTATCCCAGCTCAGGGGCTCCAACCCTGCACCCCAGGTTTCGGTTTACAGTAACTCTGTGCCCACCATCCTGCAGCAGAACCCACCCCAGTAACACACCCGAGGAGATCCAGCTGCTCTGCAGCCACTCCTGGTCCAAAAAAGTGCTCTTTGGGAAGAGCAGCTCCATGCAGGAATGCTCTTACTGTATCCGTGCTAAATATAGCAACAGAGCACGCAGGGAGTGTGGTCCCTCGCCCCTGAGAATTGCAGGAGAGATTATTCATTTTCACTCTGTTGTACCTTCACACTGGCAGGAATTACTTTAGCCAAGGGGATTTAATAAATGATCTGTTCATAAACAACCGATCATTTTTCCAGCCCCACTGCTGCTAGCATCCCAAATTTCTGGAGGGAAAAGGGAGGAGAGCCCTAGCACAAGCAGTGCCTACAAGCCCAGAGAGCCAGGCGTTGGCACAACCTTGCTCATTATACTTCCAAGGTATTAAAAAGTCCGGGTGTGATAAGGAAAAAGGAGGCTGTAAAACTTCATCCTTACCTTCCAGATAGTGGAACTGATCTTGCTTTTATTTATGCTGGTGTAAAGCAAAAGTAATTCCATCAGTGCTGCTGGTGCAGAACCCGAGCAGGTGATCTCAGAAGCGTGCCCGGACTCTCGGCTGGGGTTTTCTACTTTTAAATCTATTAATTTGACAAAGATTTTCTTGAGCTGCTGGAACTGCAGATCCAGCCTGCAGGGCTCAGAGTGAAGGGGGGTGAGAATGAAGCCACGTGTGCATCTTTTCTGCATCTTTTATCATCTCCACTTGCATTGTGCTGTTTGATATGATTTTAAAGACAGCTGACCAGGTTTTTCAGGTGGGAAATACAGATGGAGTGGACATGCACAGACCCAGCATCCTACATGGGGACACGGGTATGTGCTGGGGGTTACCCTGCCAGCACTGGATTAGGGTCTGGGGGTAACCAGAGTTAAATATGCCCACATAAATGCATGTTCCCTGCTTGTGGACTTATTCTCCTCTCACACCTTTTTCTTCTGGTGACAAGAAGAAAATGAGTCCAGATTTTCATGCGCACAAAGGAAAAAAAATCATGTCCTTAACTCAATGCAGGCAATCCTAATTGTAAATCGTTGTTATGTTAATTATTATTACTGCTGCACAAAAGGATTGTAAATAGATAACATCACTTTTTTTTTTTTCCTTTTCACCATGTAATGGGTTGGTTTTGTTTTTCTTTTTTTTTTTTATTTTGTGCTGTTGTTTTTTTTTATTTTATTTTTTGCTTTTCTCCGGCATTTTTCCTTGATGGTACCAATTAAGAAACCACAAGACAAATGTTGGGGAATCAGCTTGCGGGTGGTAATTTCCTTGCCAGCGAGGACGCAGCGCAGAGCCCGCAGCCTGCTGCTCTGCAGGTACCGCACGCTGCAGTGCTGACAGCAGTAAAAACTTGTCTCTGACAGTAAACTAAGCATGTGTGACCCGGAAGACATAGAGAGCAGATAAGGGCAGGAGCACAGACTCCATTTAGTGCTATTAAAATGGTTAAGTAGACTTAGGATCAGAGATGCCAGGCTGAAATTGGAGACGCTCGGAAAAGTGAGGAGTGGCAGATGCATGGCCGGCAAGTCAGGCTGTAACTTGGGTCCCTGCAGCACAGAAGACTCGTGCCGTGTTTCCAGGCTAGGAAATTTTAAAATATAAGAACATTTCACTGGGAGAAAGTGGTTTTTTGCAAAGCAATATTTCTGGGAATCTTACACAGAAAGGAGAAGCAGCTTGAGCATCACTTTGTGGGACTCTGACAGCCATTGCAGTGACTGAAAAGGTTTATTCTTATTAAAATACGCAGAGGCGCTCGCAGTACAAACCCACACTCTGCAGCACCATTGACCAGGACGGGACTGCCAGAATTTTAAACAATTCCATTCGGATCTGGGTTGTCTGGGGAGGTCTGCAGTGAGCACTGGCCCAGGACTCAGCTGTGACCCTTGTGACACCAGTGAAGCTTGGGAGAGTCCGTGACTCTTCCCCCCACTCCCTCCAGTGCCACGGAGCTGTGCTGCCCTCCCGGGACCATCAGGGCAAGGACCACCGAGTCTGACATCTGACAGAGCTATAGCCATGCTGCAAAACCCACTCGTGTGGTGATTGAGAGAACAAACACCTCTTGTTTTATTACCATTTATGTGACAAATTGATTTATGGTCGATAGTGACAGAAAGAGCCTGACAAAGAAAAAATATTTTTTTTAATCAAGGAATGATCGCCATAAAGAATGTGCTATATCAGTCAAATCTATCCAGCTGCAAATATCCTATATAGTAGCATTAAGAAGATGTATTTATTATAAACAACTTTTTAAGGCAGCTGAGGCTTGGAAGATTTTGACACAGGAAAGGATGAGAAGTATCATAATTCCATATATGTCCAGGCATTGTGGGCTTCTTAATGAAATTTCCAGGGTTTGTGGGAGCTCTTGATATATGCCTGTTACAGCTGTCAGGAGTAGTGCAAGTCCTGAAATATTTATTATTGTTTGCTCTTTTTTTGCCCATATCCCTTCTTGTTTCCCTTGTGCTCCATAACACTGAGGTTCCCTGACACTCATCACACAAACTCTGTGTCCCCTTTGATGGTTTCTGTCCCTTCTGTTCTCAGCCTTCTTTCTTTCCAGGAAACTCCAAGGTGCTTTCAGAAGGAACCTCATGTCCTAAAATACAGCAGCCTCCTCTCCTTTCCCCCTGGGTCTTCAGTACCATTTTCCCATCCCATTCCTCCATTACCTTCCATCCCACTCCGTGCATGCCCAGAGCCCTGGCAGCTCCATCAGGACAGCAACAAGACAGGAAAAAATGAAGGAGTAATGTTCTTCAAAGGGTAACTCAGCAGGTGGATTTTCCTGCATCCACCAGCATCTCCCTCCTACTCCTCCCATCCACGGGAGTGTGTTCCCTGCCTGCCACCCCTTCCTCTCCATCCTATTACAAACACAGCAGTCTATCATTTGTTTCCTGTCCTTGAGGCATTGCCAGTGTGTGACCTGCCTGGCTGGCTCCAATTCTTCTCTCTCTTCCTCGTGGCTGGTTGTTTCCCCATCTCTCTGTGCAACAGCAAACACTCCTCATCCACAGCTTTGCTCTGTGTCCTTTATCTTCCACCCTGTCTTCTGAAGGTGTGTTCATTTTTAAATTCACATTTATGCCGGTTTTAAAGGTGGTAAAAACATGGGGTTAGTTAATGTCAGGGGGGTTTGCTCTGTAAATGTACAGGAGTAAACGAAGCCACCAGGCAACAGTAAGAATCCAGACTGAGGTAAGGAAAGAGGAGCAGGAAAGGTACTTTCTGCTTGGGAAATTGTATCCAAGAAGTTCTTTTTGATTTTTCACCCCTCCTAATTTTGGGGAACTTGTCCAAAACAAAAACATCCTAATAAATGAGAACAATTCATGTGCATAAATGAAGTTGAAAGGCTGCTGTTTCCTCATGTACAGTGCTTCTTTTTTTTTTTCCTCTGTTTATTTTATATTGAAAACAGTGGGGGTGATAAATAAGAAAGAGAAAGAAAATTGTTCTCCTTTTTTTTTTCTATTTTCAGAAGCTTTTTTAAGAATTTTGGCTCAGTGTGTTCTTGTTGGTGTATTTTCCCTGTGCCCAGCAGAATTACTGCTACCTCCCTGAAAAGCAAAGCAAGAATGGCCCCAGGAGGGAGGAGAGGTGACTCTCCCCAGACATTATCTGGCAAAGGCAGTAGCTGTTTTGGGGATAAACTGTGATTAATTGGCTCCAGCTTCTTGCCAGAGCACTAGATAAGCAGTGTAGGACCATACAAATCAGCCCTGCCTATTCCTGGTTGCAGTTGTGCCCCTTCACCTCCAGGATTTGCCAGTGCCCGAGGTGCCCTTTGCTGGCTGCTTGGGTATGGATGGTGATGGCTTAAAATGGATGGAGCCAAAGGCAGACAGATGGGGAGGCAAACACAGCACCGGGCTGGGCTCTGATCCTCCCCTCCAGCCTCCGGACCTGGTTCTGCAGTGTCTGTGTGTCCTTCGTTTTCTGCAACCTGCACTCAGCCCTGCATTGCAGCAGCAGAGCAGTCCCCTCACTGCACAGCTCCCGGAGCTCAGCGGGGGCTGCACCAACCTGCAGCTCGCTCTGACGTGGGGGGAAAGGGCAGGGAAAGGTCCCAGGGCCCCCAGATACTCAGGTCTCCAGCAGAGGTTTCCCCAGCCCAGCTCTGAAGGCTGTTCAAGGGCGTAGGGAAGCCCCTGTGTACCAAAGTGACCTCCTCAAGTAAAGAACCCCTTATTTTCTACCAGTCCTGGAGTGAGACCCTGTCAATGCTTTAGGATATAGACATGTATTTATTTAGGATCATCTGTATTTCTGCATGCTGCAAAGCTCCTCTGGACAGAAAAAGAGATCCTCGTCCGGCAGAGTCATTCCAGCAATGAGATCCCAGGCTGAAGTGATTGAAACCTGACATCCCAGGTTTGGGGGGGTTTTCTTTCCAATGTCCTTCCTCCACACATGTACCCCCTGAATGGAGGAGGGAAACCAGCACAGTCAAACCTTTGGAACAGCCTCTCCGCTGTGGCTCAAAGAAGAAAACGTCGAGTGCCAAATTTTTTACTGCAGTGTAAATTAAAATGCCTGGACGAAGATGATAGACACATTGTATGGAGATCAGCACAGCCTCCTGCCTGGTCAGAGGCATGCTAGAGAGCAAACAATTCCCAAAGGCATTGTCTGGTTGAGAGAAAAGTAAAATAAACCACAGCCAAGGGGGATCAGGACTCTGGTCCCAAGGCCTCTCAAAGCCTTTGGGTGGTTTGAAGGAGCTGGAGGAGGCTTGTGGCTCCCGAGCATGAATCCTGCCCATGCAGACATGCTGCAGATATTTGTCTCTCCCAGTGTGATTACACTCCAAAAAAGTGACTTACCATTACTACCCTTGTGGGATTCTGGGCTTAGAGGCTCTAGTTAATTTTCCACATTAATAAAAACCCACATGAAAAACATGCAAGTGTTTTGTTTCTGTTGTTCTTTTAGATTTTTTTTTTAATTTTGCTTGGTTGTTTCCTGGCTGGAAGCTCAGTAAAGTCACCCCAGGCTCTGGGGGTGAAGAGGAGCCAGAACTCTTCCCATCAGTGGGAGAGAGTGATGGGAAGAGAGGCAGCTCCTGCCCTGAAATCACTGCTGGGTGGCTATGCCCTGCTTACAGGGGCAAAAGGTAGTAACAGATATATTTTATCCCTAAAGTCAGCAGATCTGAGGATGAACATGCAGATCTGTAGGAAGCTGTTGGTTTTGAGGGCACCTTTGATGTGTGACCACACTTTAACCTGATTGGGTTCAACAGCAGGACGTGGCAGGGACCAGTTCTTTTGTGGGCATTTGCAGTGGATGCTGATGGTACAAACCTGCATTAGCACTTCCCCAGAGTAAACAAGTGCCTGCTCAGCAGGGAAAGAGCCTTTCCCCCAGACAGGAGAGGAGTTAACAAGAGTTTCCAGGGTTTGTGCATGAGTGTATCACAGAGTTTGGGCAGTTTGGGTCATTTCTTTGATTAGGTTGTTCAGGGGTGTTGCTCAACTCCCCTAAAAGAGAAGGATTTTCTATGGCTTTGCTTCAGGTCCTCGAGCTCTGAATGATCCCTGCAACTCCCGGGTCCCTCTGAACCCCTGAGCTGGTCTGAGAGCAGGAGCTGTCCCCACCAGTGCTGGGCACAGCAACTCACATCCCTTAATAGCTGTTTCTGCCCTGGGCATGATTTCTGCCTGGCTCTTTCGGGAGCAAAGTCCTATCTTGCAGCATTGTACACACGTGGAATTCACAAAACAGGAGCAAAGGATTTAGCAGGAGTCCTTTTCAGCCATGCTGCACACACTTGTGTGTTTTTTCATGTTTGCATACAGTGTGCTCTCCGCTGACAAATAAATGTATTTATTAATTCACACCTGGCTTGGTCCCTGCTCTGAGCTGCCAGGCCCAGCCATGTGGGTCAGCAGCAGGGATCAGTTTTTTGTATTATTTTCCCCCAGTCCTGTGCAAACAGCACTGGCTATAGAGGCTGCAGCCTCACACTCCCAGTGAACTGTGAAACCAATTTAAAAAAGACATTTCAGGAATTAATGCAATGCCCACTGCAATCACATGTTGGGCTGCTGAGGAGGCATATTCCAGCCTGGAATTTGTTACCTGGCCAGACCATTCGTCACTGCACAAGAAGAGAATACTTCCCCACCTTGCAGCCCCTCTGTGCAAGGACAAGGTAGAAATACAGACAGGCTGGGATGTGTTTTAATCCTGCTCCCACTTCTCTGGAGTCAGTGCCATGCCCTGCTCTAGGTTTGCAGGTAAAAGAGTTTTTTAATAGTTTTTTTAGTAATAATCAGCCCTTTGGTACCACATCACTCTCCCACCGTGGCTCATCCGTGGGAGATCACAAACTGTTTCACAACGTGTGGGAATAATTCAGCTGCTGCATGAGGAAACTGAGGCAGGGAGAAGCTGCCAGGACCCAGGGTGCTGGGATGGGGCCAAGGGATGTGTCTCCCACAGGAGCTGTGCTGCAGAGCAGCCGGCTCGGCACCGCAGGAGCATCCCAGCTCCCAGGAGCCAGCTTTCAGAGGCCATTAGGTGCCTAATGATGCAGGCAGACACCTGGTGGCATTTGCACTGGCAATGAGGTGCTTTACATGCCTCGGCACCTCTGAAAATCCCACTAGGCACCTACCTGCAGCTGTAAGCTCTGCAAAAGCCAGAGTGTTTTCAAACTGCTGCCTGGGAGGCTGCCCTGGGCTGTACAAAAGGCTGTTTTGGCTGCAGACCTGGGTCTTCAGCAGGGGAGAGAAGGGCTGCAGGGCACCATGTGTCAACCAGTCCCTTACAAGAAACACCCATTGCCCCAAGCTTCCCCCTGGCCACCACCCACAGGGTCCCCAAGCTCAGCTGCCGCACACAGAGCTGTCACCACATCTCACCCACTCCTCCAACATTGCCTTTGGGTGAGTTTAATAGTTTTTGAAGAAGACTTTAGCACAGTCTCTGTCCTGTTTGCACTACCACTCCACATCTCTGCCCGTATCTGCTTATTCCTCTTGTACCTCCATGCACAAAGTCCATTTCACCTGGCAGGGCAGAGGCAGGCAGTGATCCCTGTGGATGGGAGGCTGCAGGGATGAGCTGGCTGGATGCCACGTCTGCACATCCTTCACGTGCCCATAAGCATCTCGTTGGGTTTACAAACCTTGTGGGCAGCAATTCTGCCAGAAGCTCTCAGGAGGACGCAGCTGGAGTAGGGTTTGGGTAACCTGTAGCTTGGGGGATCAAATGGCTCAGGAAGGGGATGCACAGGGGAGTTTAATAAATGCACTGATGCTCCCATATTCCAGCAACAAGCAATACCTGGATTCCCCCACCCCAGCTTTGAAAAGGCTCTCATGGCTTTGTAGCTGCTCTGAGCCCCCCTCAGACCTCAGCCCAAATCTGCCTTGCTGGAGCTCCTCCAGAAAATCATCCAGTAATTTATTCTTAAACCAAATATTCTTAGGTGGCTCCCTTAATAATGAACTTATTTCCGTGTTATTTGGCAAAAAGTAGGAGTCACACTTCCTGGTACATGGTTAATTTTCCAAGTTTGTGGAAAACAGGCAGAGGAAACAAATGGCTTCAGTAGCTGTAAAATAATCTACAAGGCAGAGTGTGTCTCTTCATCTTCTTTCAGTAGGTTTTATTCAGCTCAGGCTTTCTGTACGATTCTGTGATGAATTAAATACCTGGGAACAGCACGAAGTGACATTATTTATGGAAAATAGTGAAAGAGCATCCCCTTTCTTAGCATGCAGTTTTGGTAACAGGAGAACTTTGAGATTTAAATTAGATTCTTCTCATCTAATTTCAGTTCATCCCAAACTTAAAAACAGGTCTAGTGCAGAGCTATTCTCTTGGTCTCCCCAGTGTGCCTCACATCTTTCAAACATCCATCCCTTGGTAAAGGCTGGAAGACCATGAATACAGACTGAGAACTCTACACATATTTTCTCCTCAGTAATCATCCATCAAGTCACACCCCACCATCACCTGGGACATTTGAAACTAAACTGAACAAAGAACTGGCCTTTATCACAACCCAGCCATCTGGTAAACCCAGATTTTGATCCTTGCAAACAACTGCCACAGCACCAAAGGTAATTTGACCCATCACTGCAAGGATCCCGTGCTCAGGGTGGGCACCTGCCTTTCAAAACTGCTCCTCTTGCCTCCAAATTCATTAAGCCCTTTGCAAACAGGCTAAAAGTTTGTGCTGAGTGGTGCCAGCTGACTTTGGTGGAACTGTCTTGGTACCTTGCTGAATCAGAGCGCCCCTTAGGAGGGTTTAATTTAGAAAATCATAAAACCATAGAATGTTTTGGGTGGAGAGGTCCTTTAAAGGTCACATAGTCCAATCCCCCTGCAATGAGCAGGGAGACCTTCCACATGCCTCACACTTGCTAAACCTGGGATGAAAACCCTTTTAGATTTATTTTTTTTTCTGGTTTTTTGGGGTTTTTTTTTTGTTTTGGTTTGATTTTTTTGTTTTTTTGGTTTTTTTTGTTTCGTTTGTTTGAAATGGTTTGTTTGCTAGTAAATTCACAGTACGGCTGAGGTAGCACATTTGTGTTGTTAGGTACAAAGATAATGGAGGATTAAAATGCTGACAAGTGTATAGAGAGGAAAATGATTTGGTTACCTCTTAGCAATGCAGCAGCAGCTGGAGTGAGCCCTGCATCTGTGGCTGCTTCCAGGCAATTACTGCTTCCCTCCCAGCACTCCTGACAAATGCTTCTGCTCTCCTGCTTTGAACTGTCAAATGCAAAAGTTGCCATGAGAAGTGGTTCCCCTCCTTTAAGCTTTGCTGTGATCCGTTTGGAGTATTTCCACAGGGAAAAATCCGAGCATTTTTGTGGTGGAAATTCCCCGGGCAGGAGGGTGAGACGAGCCTCGGCGTTTTGTGAACTTCACAGGTTTTCTCATAAAACACACCAAAGTGACTTCAATGAAATCTTTAATTCCACTTGAACAATATCTCTCACTCCAGAGTGTGGCTTTCCTGGTATTCCCCATGGCCGTGCCAAGAGCCCATTACCCGAGTGAATGAACTCCCCTTTGGGCCGACCATCGCCTTCCCTCTGCCACCTCCAACTCTTGTAAAAACAAACACGGGCTCCCTAAGTGCAATTAGCATCTGAGGAATGCCGAGAGAGGGAGATTAATCATTCATAAACTAAACAAATACAGTTCTGATCCCATTAGCCAAGAGACAGCGTCTCCCGTTAATTTACTTCTGTTTGAGGTGTATCTATTAACCCCTTTTAATCAGCTATTATTCTAGTTAAACTCTTAGCTGGGCTTGGTTATCAGAGGATGGGACCCTTCTGACATGAGATCAAGTTAAGATTATGGAAAACTTGTCAGGAATGAAGAGCCTTGCATCCATAATTAAGTTATAACCTAATTTAAAAAAATGAGGTCTGCTTCTGAGGAGGGCCCCACAGCACTGCTTCTCCTGAGCATCCTCTACCCTCCATGGAGGTCTCTCTGCTGAATTTTGTCAGCCTAAACTCAACCAGACAGGTGTCACCATCATCTGCCTTGATGTGCTCACCCCCTGACACGTGCAGCTCTTCTCTGTGGCTCCCTTTGTACCTACAGCAGAGCTAAAAATTTAATTTTTAAAGAAAATGTCAGAGAGGCACCTGAAGTTAATACATTTACCGGTTTGCAGCCCTGCACTTAAAGTCAATTCCTGGCAGTGGATCCGTGTGTCCCAGCAGTGGGAATGTCTGTGGTGGGATGGGCTCTCCCATTTAGGGAGCACACTGTGGAGGGAAAATTTAATATTTGAGACTGCTGGTAGCATTGTGTTAGATCTCCAGGTTTCTGAGGTCACCATCAGTGAGCAGCTTCCTTCTTCCCACACCCATGAGCAGGAGCAGTTGCTCTGGGAGGAGAACTCTGTGTCCTGGAGATGCTGCTGGCATTCCCCCATCATTTGTGGCTCTGCTGCTGGGTCAGATGGAGCAGCCAGGCTGGGCAGGGCAGCAGGAGGTGCTCTCCTGCTTTGGGATCACTGTGCTGTGTTCAGTGCCATGAGGGGACGCTACAGGAGCAGGGGTCCCATCCTGGGAGCAGGGAGTGCCTGGGTGCTGGTGCTGCTCCAGTTATTCAGCCCAAAAGTGAGCAGTGAGAGGAAAAGGTTGTGTCTTGTGTTATTAATGCCATTGCACATACAGCACCCAAATTTTCCACTTTCTGGGTGTACGGCACTGCCAAAGCAGGGCTGGCTTTGCCTTGGTGGGCAGCCCTAAAGGAACTGGGGCTGAACCCTGGGAAAAAGCAGCCCTGCACCCACAGAGGCAGAGCTGATGCTCTGGAAATAAGAATTTTGATTAAATTGCTCAGTTTCTATTTTAAGAACCAGAACAGCTCAAATGGATTTCATTTTCCTCCAACTGAGAACAGAATTTTAAGAAAAATTTGCAATTTAAGCCTGAAAATCTTAGTGCCAATTACATCCATTTCCACACTGAGAATCACTTCCATGACAACTCCACGCAATCAAGCAAATAAAGGAAAAGGAGGAAAGTCTCACCTGAGCTGCCCAGCTCCCAATTAGCAAAAGGTAAATAACTCTTATTTTCTCTCTCTTGCTTCCTGGGCTGTGATGGCTGATGAGAGTGGCGAGATGAGAGCCCTCCCTTCCTGCTTCAGTGCATAAATTCTGCATCTTTGGGGATTCACTCCGGTTAATTTAGGAGCTGCTTGAACTTTGCTTAAAGGCGCCTGCGTGTTACTATCCCTCGGAGTTGCCCGATGTATTTGTCATAGCTGAACCTGCAGTTCATTAGAGGTACAGAGTCAGCTAATTACTCCCAGAAAATGTAGTATAATTTTATGAATTATGCATAAAATATTAACTACTTGTGAAGTTCACGGATGTAGGTGTAGGGACTGCAGGGCAAAGGCGTCCTCGCTTGAGGGCTATACACAATCCTGAAACAAATAATGCATATAATATTTACTCTGGTGTTGCAGGCAGGGTGGCAGCACACCAAAGAGTGTCATGGACATGTGGGGTCCCCTCCAGTGTTCAGTCCATGGAAGCAGCTGCCAAGCTCAGCTCTTCTCCAGGCTGGAGTTCACAGTGAAGTCCCCACTGATGGAGACTCACACTCCAAGCCAAGCTGACTTGGGAAGGTCTGTGCTGAGCTGCATGGACGTTGGCCAAAATGCTGCCTTTTCCCAGCAGAGAGGTTCTGGTGCTCTGGATCTGTAGGTATCCATCCTTCTCTCAGGCTGGGTGCACTGGAAGGACAAACCCTCAGCTCAGCCCAGGGGAATCCCTCCTCTCCCGCAGACACGGCGGCAGGATGTGATCCAGGATTTGATCCATGGACATTCTCTTCAAAGATGCAGATCAGCAGCAGCAGTCCTCCTCTGACAGGTACTCATTTCAGAATTTGCCAGCATGCTTTGGAGACATAAAAATCAATAGAAGAGAGGGAACAATAAAGTTTCATTGCTCAGTAATGAGGTAGACGACATCTATCACAAACTCCCAAAGTGCTGCTCACTGCAGGATTCTCCTCCACTGTCTCCTTCTGGCTGGAGATAAAGAGCCTCTGGTGCTGGAGCTGAACCTCAGCTAAACAAAGATAGCCTTAGCTGGGAGAAAAAGGAATTCTGGAAGCTGACCATCTCTCCATGGCCAGACTTCACTGCTTCTTCCTCTTGTGTGCTGTATCATACCAGCACCCTGATACTTTCAACTCAGGGTCTTGAGACACATACTGTGCTCCAAATCTTGGCCTCCCAAGGGATCGGGAGTTCATGCAATTGTTTAGTTTATTCCCAGCACGAGGGTGTCCCCATCAGCTTTGCTGAGGGTCCTACAGGCTCTGTGTACACCTGTGCCAAGGCACTGGCAGGGGGAAGCTGCGGCTCCCTGGTCGGAAGGGAGGACATCAGAGGAGCCACCTTAAACCCTTTGACTCCAAAGATGCTGATGCAAGTTTTTAGATATTTTTAAAGCAGAGGACTCCACTATGTGTTGTTTGGGAGCCCATGAGGTGACAGGGTGTATTTCAGAGCTCAGTGCAGGGCTGGGGATTGGCAGCACAGGTTCAGGCTCCTCTCAGGGCTCAGTGCGGGTTCAGGCTCTCAGCTCCATCCCTGTGGGTCCCCACCTGCCCTCCCATCTCCACCACAAGCATTACCCAGAAAAGCACTTCTTCCCTACACCCATAGCAGCTTTTTAAAAACAAGCTGTGCTTCATTTAGTATTATTTTAACATAACTTTAAGTCACCTGCTTTTTTTTCCTCTTCTTCCCTGCCCCCCCCTCCCCCCCCCATGTTTTTCCTGCTGAAGAAGTAGAAATGAGCTGCTGGTTGAGTGGAATTCTTTATGTTTTACCCAGAAAAACCTTTAAAACCTGAGACAAGGCACATGCTGCAGCAACCAGGAGAACACAAGCTCGTCTTTTCCTGGTGACCAGCTCCCTTGTACTGTCACACTAACAGGAAGAAATATGCAGTCAGCCTTGCTGCATATTCTGGCAGGGTTATTGTCAACTTATTATTTTTTGACTCAGAGCCAAAAACAAAGGGCATTTGCATCTTGCAATTTTGCTGTTTGCTTGTCTTGCTTATGTTGCTGGAAATGACCTACAAGGAGTCAACAGCAGGCAGCTAGGACAGCACAGGAGTGGAAAAGAGATGAAGCTGGGAAGTTCATATCTCACCCTGAAACATCCCACAATATTTAGTTAGTGAGAAGAGAGCAATTAAAAAGCACATGGATGTTGCATCTATAGATTTATTCTGATTTTTCAGGGGTTTGTCTCATAAGAGAGAACATATGGGATTTGTATTTCTCTCAAAAAAAAAAAAAACAAAAAAAAAAAAAACAAAAAAACAAACAACCACACAATTAAAATGAATACAGCAACCAGATGCTAGACCTGTACATGGAGATGACTCTCATTAACATCCATGCAGTCAATGCAGAAAAAGGAACTTGCTTATTTTCCTTTGTCTTATCTTATACCCTACCTTAACAAAATTATTTTTCCTCTTGAAGTCTGAGGATACTTTATTGGAAGAATTGACGTAAATGTGATAATGAAACTGCACAAATATAATTTACTCTAAGTGGCACTGAATTATATAAGTAAGAAAAGGTGAGGATTTTTGTGAAATACTGCTTGTCACAAAAAAAAAAAAAAAAAAAAGAGTCCTAAGAATAATGTCTTCTTAAAGACACTTTTGCATAATTGCTCTGTACATCTGACAGGGCTGGAATATACTTTTTCTTGTAGGTGTCAAAGCCTCAGCATTGACTGAAAGAGTGGTGCTCTCTGCAGTCTTTGGTGCAATGCTTGGTGCATTACGCTCATGCTGTGTGACACCTCCTCTCTGCTTATGAAATGGTTAATTTTCAAAGATAAGAAGAGTTGCTGTACAGCAATCAAATGGAAGCTAATGCACACCTAGGGCTGCAGGCAGCAGCTTTCTGAGCTGCTGGCATTGCATGAAGAGTGGGGAAAAAAAAAAAAGAAATAAAAGAAACCTGAATGTTAAATGTGTGAAGAAAATATTCTCCATTCACACACCTCTGCTCTGGTGACAATGAAACTTTACACACGTGTTGGTGTTGGCCCATAGACTTCCAGCAGAATTGTAGGCACCAGAGCACCCGCACAAAAAAAAAAAAAATAGAGGAAAAAAAGACTGGTTTTGCAAGAGGGGTGTTTCTTCTCACCTGTCTCCTTCACAGGAACAATATTATCAAAGTCCCTGGAGCTATTTTCCTGTATGCAGGCAGAGGGATTTGATGGAGGAGGAGAGCAATAGGGACAGGCAGCCTGCAAATGATGTGGGTGCAGGATGTATGGAGAGCCAGCAGGACTCCCTGCAGGACTGGGATGCACTGAGGCACCAACATGGGTGCAGAACGCCTTTAACTTCTCTTACTTCACTGGCTTCAGAGGCTCTAGGAAAGCAAAAGCTGAATCCAAGAATTGCAGACACTCTTTGAGTGCTCTAACCCCTGTTCTGTGTAAATCTCTCCTTGAAATGTCTGATGTCATCAAAGGTCCCTTTCCAGGTCACTGTGGTTGTCCCCTTGTGCCACGACCCACCAAAAGCCAGTGATGCTTTGGTGACCTTTGTCTCAAGGTCACAGTTTTACGAACTTGGCAAATGTGTTTCTTACTCTTCTTTTGAACACTTTTCTGGTGACAGCCCTGGAAAGCAGCCTTACACTGCAGCTGTCTTTTGGGATTCATCTAGAGGATTTTTCAGGCTGGGGTGTTTTTTCCAGGGTACAGAGTTCGTGCTGGATGGCATCTCACTGGGTAATATTATTGCAAGGCAGGTTCCATCCTCTCTTCCAGGTTTGAAAACAACTGGGAGCAGGAAGCAGCGAGAGCCTGCTAAACAAGGCTCTCACACCTAATTATCATCAGGCAAAATTAAGTAAAAGAGAAATGTTTATGCAGTCAGTAATTACTGAGCACAACATTTGGGGAGCAGCTTGGGCAGATCCCTCTGGCCGATGCAGAGACTCCATAGGAGAAACAGATTAAGATTTTAGTTCTCTTCTTCTGTGAACAATTGTCTGTACCCTCCACTTCGTGGTTATTTATTTCTGAGGTGAGTAATTATCAGCTGTAGAGAGGAAGCTGCTGCAGTGTGAAGTGCAGTGAAGCTCCGAGGGGTGGGAGGGATGCACACATGGACGTGCCCTGCCAATGTCAACCAAGGCCACCTGCAGCTGCAATGGCTCTTCTAAAGACAGGCGAGCCCAAAAATGGGACAAAAGTGAGGGAGCACAGCGTGTTTGTCTCCTTTAGAGCCAATGGGAGGCTAAAATGTCTGCTCCACCCGGGGGCAGGGATGCTGAAGCATCCCAAAGGACTTTCCCTGCCCCTTGAGTGGAGCAGGAAGACTGGGGCAGTTTACACTCGGTGTACACAGCCACAGCTGTCCTCAAAAGGGTCCCACCCCCCAGCTGATGAAAGCACAGTCACACACAGGTCATTGTAAAATACATCATCCATAAGTGTCCCTTCCAAAAATAGCAAATCAGAGGAACAGCACCTTATCTGCCCACAGGCATGTTCCTCCCTGGGGAAGAGGGACCAGGACCAGCTTTGCAGGCAGCCCCCAGACACCCATCACTGACTCAGCAACTTCAGGCAGCAGAAAAAAATTATTCCAGGAGGTTAAATTGATTGCCAAGGAGGTCCAGCAAACCTGACAGCCTCCGAGTGGCTCAACTTCATTTAAGTTATTTCAAGGCAATTCCAGGAGGGCAAAGAGGAGAGCGGCACAGGGAGCCACCGACCGCCAGCCTGTTCTTAAAGAGCACAGCTGCATTTTCTGAGGTCACTCTCTTCTCTACTTCTTCTTCAAAGAACAGAATTTCTTGCAGAATGAAACCTTTTTCTTTTCTGGTTGTTTTGTTTGGTTTCTTTCCCTTATTTTTAATGCCTGGGTAGCTGCCAAGGAGGGCAAGAACTGGCCTAGTGTCCAAGCTTCTGCATCAGGGAAGCAGGAGCAGTGCTGGGTGACTGTGTTTTGGGAGGCTACAGCAGAGCCCACAGGCAATTCCACAAGTACTACAATTAACTATTGCACTGTTGGGTGCCAAATAAATTACCTGAGTGGCTGCTCTGAGGCACTTAGGCTGTGGAGCAAGCAGATGATGTACTATTCACCAGATATTTTCATAAGTAGGAGATAAGAGAGGCTGGAGGAGAACAAATCAATGTCTTTTTTAGATCTATGGTGCTTGAAGCATCTGTCAATGGTGAAGAGTAAATATTTACTTTTCAACATAAAGTCCATATAATCACTTTTCTATCAGTCACTTACTGCTCCTGAGTGTTTCTTACTACAGTGTTGATATTTGCATTAGCTACTTACCCTGCCTTTGAGATTCATACAGTTGTCAACTGCATTTAGACTTCAGCTGAAAATCCCTGGGTCCTGCACCACAGCTGCTGCAATTGCTAATGGCAATTGAAAAGAGAAAGCAGTGATATTTCCTACAGCAAATAGCAGGCAGAGATAAAGACAGAGCTATGGCATGAAGGTTATAATAATAGGCTCCCTTGTGCTTATTAAATTAGAGGTCCCATTGGATTCACAGTGTGCAGTTGTGGGCAGGACATGGTGAGGAAAATTTGGAGAAAGGAAATGTTATTAAGCCCATTTTATAGCTGTGAGAACTGAGGCAGAGAAGTTAAAAGTGACCTTGCTCAAGGTCAGAGGAAGAATTGTCTCAAAGACTGAGAAACCGAACCCAAGTCTAAATTCTGGGGGATCTGCAAATTGACACAGGACTATTTCTGCTCCTTGTGCACTCAGAACTGACAGGAAATCACCTGTGCAACTGCTTTCAGGTAGATGCAGAGAAGATGCAGCATTGTTTGACCTGAGCAATAACCAGGGCTCAGTCTGGCACAGAGGGGGAGGAGGGAGCCGCAGCCAGCATCAGGCACGGCCAACAGCCAGGAGTGGACACTGCTTCAGCAAAGGATCCACGCTCAAAGATAGCCAAGGAGTCAGTTTAAAAGCTTCAGAAACAGCTCCAAATATCGTGCAAAAAGCCTTGAACAGCGGCTCTGGCTCCGATCTCAACCACCAGAAATTACTTTTCACACTTTGCAAGCAGAGGGAGAACCAAGAACTGGTGAGGCAACAGGAGGCAGCTGGAGTGGGACAGAGGCATGGGGTGCCCAGCTGGGTACCCTGTGTGACACCATCTTCACGGTCCTGTGGGGTTTATTCCCAGTGGTTTGGGATAGACAGAGTGAACCACGGGCTCTGGTGCACTTTCAGGACCAGACTGTGATTGTGCTGGGTGTAAGGATGTGGTGCAAGATGCATGATGCCCCTGGGCCTCAAGGCTTTTTTTTTTTCTTCCCTCATTTTTTTTCAGCACACAGAGAAGGTGAAGGTTTGCCTGAAGGGTGGATGCTTGAGGGGAAACCTCAGCACAGTTCTGCCTTGCCCAGTTCTGCTCCAGCAGCCAGAGAGCTCACCCAGCATCACCCAAACCCAGGAGAAATGAACCCTGCCCATGGCTAAAGGGCAAGGTTAATTATGAAACTTGAAGGGGGAAAAAAGAAAACAAACTCAAAACCTCAGCCAAAGAAATAAACATGTTTTATGGTTAAACAGGCCCCAACAATAAGCTGTGCTGGGACATTAATCTCAGCCTACACCTCTCCTGGCTGTGCTGCTGTGTATGAAACGCTGTGGGCCAGATTCGGGCTGAGTTACTCCTGCTCGCTCCCACCTTGCTTTACAAGCAGTAATTCAAGTTGATGGAGCTCGTCACACAAAAAGCTGCTTCTCAGAGTGCAGGTGGCAGGACGTGGCCAGCAGATCAGCGTTTGGTGCCTGCCCGCTGCTTCGCCCCTTCTCTTCCCCCTCTCCCCCATCCTTCCCGCAGAGAGTGGTCAGCGTTCTCACCGCCCTGGAGTGTTGACATGCCAGAAATATCTCTGCTTCACTGCCTGTGCTCTTGGAAGTATTTTGCTGCTCTCTCACCTCTCCATGAGAGAGACACATTCATCTGTCAGCTTATCGGAGGAATTTCCAACAATCTGTGGCAATGCTACAAGTCTCAATCTTGCTGTAAGTACCTAAAGCAAATTAGCATACAAGATGTTTCCCTCTCACGTAGTGAACCACTGGCCTAAGGGCTTTTTCTTTTCCTTTTTTTTTTTTTTTCTTTTTTCTGTACATCGGGATTTTTTCTTCCTTTTTTTCATTTTTTTTTCAGGGCTGATAGTTGTTGTAGCACACAGCGGCATCTTCCCAGAATAGACGGGGAACGGGAGAGGATCCTAAACGGATCAGGGAGGATTCATGTTCTCCTGACGAATGCCGGCGGCAGAGGGGTGCGGGGAACCGGGGGGATCCCGGAAGGAGGCGGGGACCGGGAGATTCCCCTTCCCGGTGGCGGAGGATCCCGCTCCGCCTGGAGCACAGGGACGCGGGGGATTCCCGCTGCCCACTGCCAAGGGATGCGGGGAGCCGGGGGTTCCCGGTACCCGGAGGGTCCCGGCGATGCCGCTGCCCGGGCTCGGAGGGATGCGGGATGCCGGGACCGGGAGAAGCGCTCCCGCTGCCCGGGGCCGGAGCGGCTGGAGCTGCTGTTTCCCACGAGTGCCCTCTCCTGGAAAAGGCTCCTCTCCAGGAGTGCCCGACCCGGACACAACGACGGAGGATGCCGAGGTTTTAAGAGGTTTAAGAGCGGTGAAGTTTCCCGTCTCCTCCCCGTTCCCTCTGGCCCGTGCGCGCACAGATCGGTGCCAGAAATCCTGCCGGTGGTACTTCTCTCCAGCCGTACCTTTACATTTATTTTGGGGCACATTTAATCCTTTTGGCGTGCCAGCTTTCTCCTGCCAGCGGAGCTCCAACGCTCTTTCGGAAGGGTTGTCCTTGCCCGTGTGCTGTCAGCTGGGTGATGGCCAACAAACTTCGTCCTTGCTATCAGACACCCAGCGCGCCTTGAGTGTCCTAAAGGATAAGGGACACCGACATTTCACATTCCTGGGTGTTTTATTTGGCACAGATCCATGCATTTCCCAAAGACTGGATTTAAAGGCTGAAAGCTGCTGCAGCAAAGCTGGCCCGCAGCCCTGCGGGGCGTTTCTCATAGCCCTGAGGATGTTTCTCATCCTCCTCTGAAAACGAAGCTCTGATATGGAGTTGTTTTCATATGGATGAGGACTGCGATGTTCTTTGCACCTTTTCCCTGTAAGAACCTCTCACTTCCCACCTGTGTCACCAATCAAAGCATTCCAGGACAGTGAATCCTTAAAAAACCCTTTTCTTTGAAGCTGGGGCATAAGCACCTTTACAGTGGTTCCATCAATAGTTATTCCTACAAGCAATTAAGGCACCCGGTGAACCGATGACTGCTCAGGAGACAAAGGTCCTTCCCACCACGACATCCCAGCAGATGAACCAGTTAAGAGGAACTCAGGCCAATTTATTTCTTGATAGATAATGATGCGAGTTCTCACCAGGGATCTGTAATTTTCTATTGATGAGAACCTGCCTTTTCTGATTTGCAGGGTTATCTGTCTTTCTCAACTTCAGGCTCTTGCCAAACTCGCAGGCAGCCCTGTGAAAGTGCTGTGTCCCACAAGAGCCATGTATTTTAATATGATGTAGTTTTCTTTGCCCTGGAACCAGGATCAGTTCTCCATGCTGACAATCCATAAAAGACCTAATGACCCATCTGAGGAACATTAACCAGAGCTGTGACCATTCCAGGCAGAGTGTTTGTTTGGTTTTTGGCCTCCTGTTTGGAAGTGTAATTTCTGGTGAGAATCTTGGGGGGTGAGTTATATCTTCAGAGATCTTTCAGAGTTGAATAACTAAAAATCAGGCTGAAGAGTGGCTTAGGCTTTAAATTTAAAAGCCTTATTTATCAAGCCAAGCTTTGTTAAGAGCTGCAGTAAGCTCCAGCAGGGTCAGCAGTCTGCAACAGTCTCCACATACTCTAAAAAGTGAATTTTTCAGGCAGAAACACATTATTGCTTTCACTAAGAGCTTGCAAAAGTGACTGCTAATTTAAAGGAATTTTTGTCTTCTAACTTAATTGTCTCTGCTTATAATTTAGTGCCTTATAAAAGAAAACTATTTACACCCCGCTGTATTTCATGATCTATAGTTAACATTTGTGTTTAGCTGGGAATTACGACAGTTTGGTCCCTGAGAAATGGTTGAAAATATTTAAATGCCAAAGGAATCTTCTGAGGTCAGAGCCTTTCTGCACTGCTGGGTGTGGAGGTGGGACAGAGAGGATCTCCACCATCACCACCACCAGTACAGGGGGTAGGGCTGAATTTGCAGGGGAAGGTTTGATCCTGGCCACCCCACCCATAGCCAAGGTAGTTTCTGACTCTTTTCCTCCTGGATCATTTTTGGCTGCTGCCAAAGGGCTTTGCCATCAAAAAGGTTTCTCATTGGCAGCCTGAAGTCGTGGCCAGTGTTGAAGCCCCAGGTGTTGAAGCCCCAGGTGTCCCAGCTGAGAACCGAGGAGGTCATCTCACCTGTGATCTTCATCCCCAAGCTCTTGGCATTTTATAGCCAGCACCAGGACAAAAGGTTTTTGTATCAATCCCCCAAGATCTTCCCTCACTGCCTCTGAAACTGTCTTAAAATCTGGTTTTTTTTTCAGATACTTGTGACTCCTCCAGCCTTCAAGAGTCCTGATAGACACTGAAGATCTTTCCTTTTTAATTTTCCCTTTTATTCCCCTTCTTTTTCTTTTTTTTTTAACCTTTTTTTTTTTTTTTACCCTTGGAGTGCCCTAATTATACAGAGCATTGATTTTACAATGCATTCATGGATTGATTGTGCTGCCATGCTCCTCCCACAGGAAACAGCTTGCACACAAGCACTTTTTGATCTCTCCAAAGTATTCCCTAAGGTGAATCAATGGCTCTTGCATCTTGTCTCTTGCTTTAGTCTAGGGGAAGCTGGAGATGTCTTGCTACCGAAATGAGCTTCAAGAAAAATATTGGAAGGCAGAAAAAGAGAAGGAAAATTATTCACTTCTTCCTACCCAAAAAAAGATTGTCTCATGTACAGCAAAATATGTTCTTGTTAGCATAATGTTCTCATCCAGCTCAGCCAACTGCAATCTTGGAGAACGCATGGGAACTTCCATATAATTATCTTTAATGAACTGGCCAAGATAAAAGTAATGATATCTTAAGACACATAGTGCATAATAAAATATATATCTGTATAAAAGCCTATCTATATCTATGAAATGACATGCTAAAACGAGGAGAAAGAGGCAATTTATGTGTTTTATGGCTTTGGCACCTCTGTAACAGAGATCTTGGATGCAACACTGTTAAGCAGACCAAACTTTTTCAAAGAGACCATCTCTTTTAGCCTAAATGGAGTGAATTAGCTCCCGTTCCTACTGATTCCCTGTGAACAGGGTAATGGATTAGGCTCAGATTCAGGCTGAAGGCTCTAATCCCTGTGTTTTAATGACTGTACCTGCCACCAGCCACAGCCTTGTTCCAAATCCCAAATCCATGGAAATCCCCAGGAATGTCCAACCCTTTTTGCATCCAATGCAACCAGATTTAGCGAAAGGAAGAAAAAAAAAAAAGCCTTGACCTTGAGAAATTCTTCCCAAATTAAGGATTATTTCAGAATTAGTGCTGAGACTTTTTCTGGATAATAAGGGGGCGATTCCTGCTGCCAAAAGCTTTCTCTGAAGGGTTTGATTTCCTCTTAGGTTAATCCTGGCGAGTGCACTCCTGCCCATTAGGATGCTCGGTATTAATTTCAGTCTGCACAGGGTTCATTTCAGCAGGCTCTGCTGAGAGCTCCACTGATTGCAGTGCTTAATTACCAGCTGAGTATCATCTCTTTAGCATGTGGTGGCATCGTGCCAGCCCCTGAGGGGTCTTGAGCCCTGAGTAGGACCCCAGAGCCCTCGGGGATCCTCATTCTGCCCCTGCCAGAACTGACCATAAGTTTTGTGCTTCCCTTTACTCAGCAGTTTCCTGAGGAAAACCTGGTAGGACAGAGGAGAAGAGGCAGATTCCTCTTGTTCAGCAGATCACCAGGGTCCAACCCAGCGCTGGAGGACGCCAAACAGCAAATTTTCATCTGGGTTTGCCCAAGGTTATGATGCTCTGCCCACCCCTCCCTGCCATGCTCCCTCCAAACCCTGCATTGCAGCACAATGTTGGGTTTCTCCATCAGTTTTCAGGAACACGAACACCCACCCTTGGAGCACTGCTGTGCAGGTGTGTAGGTGCATGCAGAACGTGCTGTTATTTGTAATAGATATATATATATATATGTATGCATATGAAATACAAAAGGAGGTTGTTTCTTACTTGGCGTGCTGGAGGGTCTGATTGCTGGGTTGTATGAAATATTTAGATCATGCACAAGAGATAACTCACAAGATATAATGTCGATGTACGATGGGAAGCTAGTCTTTATTATCACAGGTGTAAATTTTCACACCTCTGTTATCAATTTTGCAATTATAACTGGGTTTCCCAGTAATTTACTACTCACTACCATATAGGATGAAGAAAATGATCATTTATCCACCTTCAACTCAATTAAATATTCATCATTCCCCAAAAAACGGGGGGAGAGGATTTAAATCACTTCCAAACTGTTCTCCAGTTGTTGTGTTTTTTTTTTGTTGTTGTTTTTTTATTCTTTTTTAAAAGAAGAAGTCTGCCTTATAAAAAGCATAGATTTGATGCAAAAAAGACAATAGGAGCCTAATACATCCAGGGATGCGGCACAGATTTGGCTCATCAGTCATTTGTGTTATGGGAGTCCAAAACAGTAATAGAATCAACACGAAAGCAACTTCAGTATGAGAAGAGAAGGTGATTCTTGAGTCAGATGAAAGCAGCATCATTCCAGCTCTGATTAAAGTAAGCAGGTTGTGCTTGTAGAGAGGAGACCATAACAAAGTTTGTTCTTGCTTGTGGTTTTCAGCACTGAGCAAACATTGCTCATTTTTGCCTCCTTTGGAGATGTAATCTTTCATACAAGAAATTTGGGCTTACTTTGCAGGTAGAGAATTTTGGAGTTTGGGTGCAAAAAAACCCCTCATCTCAATTAGCATTAATTCCTCAGGACCTTCAGTCCCAGTACCTTTCTCCTCCTGTCCCGTTTTTCTCCTGTCCTGCCTCTGCTCTGTCAAACCTTCCATCATTCAATCTGTGATGTCTCGTGGCTCCAAACACACTCCTGTTGTCGGCTAATTCTTAGTGAGACTTTTATTCCAAAGGCTTCCCCAACAGCCTGATTGTATAATAACAGCTTGCTCATTACCCCGAGTATAAATAGTTGAAGTATCCCCCGAGAATGGACACAGCTGGTGGAACTTCCCATATTAGCACCGCATTAATATTTATGGCAGCGCTGTGTAAGTATGCAAAATATTGGCATCCCTCCATGCAAAAGTTTACACATCTGTCATTAATGACTCTGCCCCAACATCACAGGCAGGTCAGGGAGCGGCAGAGGGGAGCCTGAATCCCGGCTGAAATTCTGATCAGGCAGCTCCAGCTCTCACCCAGCATCATTTTCTCTGCAGCTGAGTCACCCCTCGGTATCCGGGAGGGGTGACAGTCCCCTCGTCCCAGCGGTGCCCCCGCGCTCCAGCTGATGTACTGGGGTTTGTTTTGGCTTATGAAGTGAAATATTAAAGGACGTGGTGAGAACCAGCTAATTGTACATATAACCTTTAAGATGTCTCGGACAGGATTCCAGCCTTCACCTCGAGCTATAAAGAGAAAGTAATGGGGCCATAAACACACATTTAAGTGTGCCTTTAAAGTTTAAGGAGAGTTTAATTGCGGGCGCTGGGGTGCCTGGGAGCAGACCCAAGCACAGGTAGTGTTTTCCCGGGAGACACTCACCAAGGGCCAGGCTCAGCATCGAGCTCTGAGGCTTTGCCTGCCCCGAGGGGAATTGGTTTGTGCTAATAAATGTCCCAGCTGCAGGTCAGATTGTAAAGGAAAGTGATATTTAATGGCTCAGACCTTCCACTGGTGTAAACCAGCCCTGTGTTGCTGCTCGCAGGGGCTCTGGCTTGGTTTAAATCCAGGTATTACTGACCTGTGGGCATGACTTTGGGAAGTTCTTCGGAGCCTGATGCTGGTTTATAACACTCCCAAGGACGGAGCAGTTGCAAGGAGCCAATCCCTCCGTGTTCACAGCAGCCTGAGCAGATGCAAAAGAAGCCCTCAGTGTCTCTGTGCTCACCCCTAGGCAGGTCCCAGCACCCTGCACCCTGGGAAAAGGAAAACGGAAGAGAGGGAAGGGGAGCTTTATTTTTTATTTTTTTTCCTCATGGCGTGACTTTTAGTCATGCAGATCAAAACCCAGATGGGTCTGTGGCCATCTGCAGAGCTGGTACAGTGTCCCAGGAGGGCTGTGCTGGGCAGCAGTGGGTGCCCGTGAGGATGTCATAGGCAGCAGGAGGGAGCTGTCCCCAGCCTTGTCAAGGCAGTGGGATTCAGCAAAGCATCAAGAGCTGGGCAGGCTCAGTGACAGCTGCAGAGCAGGGCTCAAACAAGCTGCTGGTTTATTACTTTTATTTAATTGTCGCTGAGGGGAAGTAGAATAAAAGGAAGCAGAACAAAATCCAGAATGTTTTTAACAATGGCTCATCTGTGAACATCCTGGGGCTCCAGTTTGACTTTCCCGGCCCCTTTGCAGCTTGGGTGCAACAAGCTCCCACCTGACAACCATCCGATGGACCTTGAGGCCCTGATAACCCTGACTGACCCCTACACGGGGACGTGCAGACATCAGTGACATGTCTGATGGAGCTGGAGGAGGACCACCAGCCGAACTGCCCTCTCAGAGCCTGGGGTGTGGATGGAGAACAGAACACTCCAGCTGTGTTCCCAAGCTGGTGTCCCACCAAGCTGCTGCAGCAGCACAGTGCAGCTCTGAGCTCAGCACTGCTGTTCTGCAGTTTCTCAGGTACTGCTGGGGGTTTGCTCTGCACCAAAATCTTCACATTTTTCAGAAGAATGGATATCAACTACACAGCAAGTGGAGACCAGCTGGTGATCAGCTGCAGGTCTCTGAAGTCAAACGAGAGACATCATCCATTAATCAATTCAACATTCCTCTCAGAGCCAGCATTGATGGAGCAATGGACAGTCTGCTGCCAGCTCGACAGACAGCACAGGGGCTCTCCACCTTGGGAACATGGGGAGACACCCACAGAACAGCAAATATTTGGGGAGAATATCTCACAGAAAGGTGGAGGTTCAGCCTGTGCACTCACAGACTGTCCCAAGGTCCCTGGAAGTGCAGGGTGATGCAGAATGCAGGTGACGTGACCCTGCACTGGGATGGGGAGGTGACAGGTACCCAGCCCCAAGAACCTCTGTCCTCTCCGGGGCTGGGTGTAAAATTAATTGATAAAGCATAATCATTGTATCAATGCCGTTTTTAGTAAAGATAAAGTACACTTCAAAGCTAATTTAGGCCTGCAGACAAATGGCTTAAAGAAGAGCTACTGTACTGAAAAATGGCCATGTCATTTTTTCCCCAAATCATAGTTTCAATGCACACAGCCTCAGCCTGACATTCTGAATTATGGCTTTTATTAAACATTAGTAATAGAGTGCACTTAAATCATGGTTTCCCTGTAAAAGAGAGATGTGTTCAACTCAGATCTGCACATTTTAATGCCATATTTCTTCCTTTTACTCTCCCCGCAAGATAAATTTACTTACTCCACAAAAATGTTTTGCTGAAAAGAATAATTCATCCTTCAGTGTCCATCTAATGCACCTTGTGAGTAATGTGAAACGATGCAAAAATTACAATGCACTGGCCATGTCTGGAATGCTTAGATGCCTCTGAGTTAGAGGTTATGCACACAGAGTATTGAAATTAGATTTAACAACTATCATCTTTTACAATGTTGCCTTGATGATTTTTTTCCCCTTTTATAGCTTTTATCAGATGCCTTCTGAATACATTGCCGGTAACAAGCCTCACAGTCTGCTGCTCTGCAAGCCCTGCTCAGCTCTGAGCCACGTTGCCAATAACTGCTTTTTTTTGCTTTTTTTTTTTTTTTTCCAAAGTGAGAATATTTGTAGCCACAATTTGCTCTGGCAGGCGAAATTCAGATTATATTTTTACTCCGTGAGTAGATCAAAAATAAGTGGTGGGGTAACCAGACTGTGGAAATAGCATCCTCTAGATACCAGATTTTGCTGTGCTGAGCCCCCAGTCCTTGCAGAGTGAGGGCAGACCTGTGGCCCCTGGCTGGGTACCCCGGGAGAGCTCTGCATCCTCAGCACAGGGTGAATGGAGCACGGGATCCATCCCAGCACATGTCCCCAACCCTGGCACAGACACCAGGCGCAGCATCTTGCTCTGACTCAAACTCCTGGTCCAGCCATCCTCTCTGGGTACACACAGGCAGAGCCAGCCCTGCAATGTGACCTCTGTTTAAAGGACAGCAACTGTACCATTGAATCAATGTCCCTCTGCCAGGAGCTCTGCATTGGAGCTGCATTGCAGTGTCAGCAGCAGGGCTTCTCCAGCTCCAGCTCTCACCTGAATGCACCTTGACCCACTGACACCTTGGGGAGTGTGGTGCCACAGCCCCGCACTGGTGCTCGACTGGGACAATGGGTTTGGAGATTGCCAAGCACCTATAGACACTGGGGATGTGGATTTGCTGAAAATCTGATGCTGTTGACTCACTGTGGAGTTTGACTAACAGGGAGAAAATGGTATTTAGGAAGCACTGCAAGCCTTCTGCTTTATTTATTGGTAGCACAGTAGGGATATTAACTGATTGGTCCCCCCAAGATTCCTCCAGTGTTTTTAACAGAAGCAGTATCCCTCTCTTTTGTCAGTTCCAGGTCCCTAGGGTAGGAGCAAACACCATTCCCAGCAACCCTCTCCTGGGAGTTCCCAGCCCTGGAGCTCACACTAGCACACCACAGGAATATTTATTATTTATAGGGTTTTTTTGTATTGATACCTGGCACTCATAGTAGGGTTATGATCCCATTATATACAGCCAATAGGAAAACCAGTCTTGTAGATTGTTTTCAAGAGAGCTATAAAAATGTGACTAAGAGAAGCAAACTTCATCTACCCCACACCGCAGTTTAGCAGGGAAATTTCTGATGGCACCTCTATCAGCTCAGTCTCACAGAGTCAGACCCTCAGAGAAAAAGTTTGTCTGAGATAGTTGCTCTAGGATGAGTCCCCAAAGAGCATGTAAGGACTCCTCAATCTGACCTGCTGAACCGTAGTTGTTATTAAGACCTAAAATTATTGCTGTGCTATTGCTCTTTGGTGGATGACAACAGGAAAATCGCTGGACAACGGACACTGGCAATGACTTTATCAATAGCTTGGTGACTTTGGCTGTCTTCGCTATGATCCCTTCCACTGAACTTCAGCTCCATTGAAATTTCCTCTCAAAGAGCATAAATGCTCCTGAAGTGGAAAAACCTCCAGCACATTAGCTAATAGCACATCAGAGGAAGTGCCTGGCTGCGACTGTAACCTCAGTAGGCATCTTTACATGGGAGGACGTAAACTGGCTCTGAATTATTTATTGAACCAAAGTCATCAAATTGGACAATTAACCTTGAAAACTTAATTTAAGCACCATAAAAGAAACATCTCCTGAAAAACGTGTCCTTAATAAAAGCCAGAAGCACAAACTGTAGCAGGTTCTGCCATGGTCCATTGCAGGAACTGGGAACTTCAGCAGGTTTGTCCCTGAGGAGGGATTAGTGCTGGAGGTGACTTGGCAGAAACACAGGAATTTGGAGAGCAGAGCGCAGCATCCCTGGAGCTCTCGGAGTGCTGCTCCAAAGGATGCTCCTCCTTAACCAGGGCAGCACAGGGATCCTGGGCAGCCACAGGCTCTGTCAGTGGCTGCCCAGCCCCAAACCCCACTGCTGCTCCCAGGTCCCTCATTTCCCCACAGGGATGGAGACACCACAGGCATGCAGTGAAGTGAGGGAACTGGAGGTGTCTTCACTCCCTTCTCTAAAAGCATCAGATGAGAGGAGTTGTTCCAAAGGATTTTACCACACAAAGGATTTTGCCTGGCCTGGAAACTCTTTGGAAGCAAAACTAATTTCCCTTCTCAGTGCCCTCTGCTGTGGGTGAGCTCCTGCTCCAGGCTGGTGTCTGCTGTGCTCTTCTGACACCACTAAATGAGGGAAGCTGCAGAAGGCTTCAGCAATTTATTCTGTTTAATTTCCTCCACAAAGGTGTTTTATCCTCACTAATAAAAAGAGTGGAACTTGATCATTTCTAAAATATTGTCCGTTCTAAATCTTTATGGCTCAAAGTGGACTGAGATCATTAGAAGTTACTTTATGTGCAGCTCAATCAGCTCCAAAGGGCTCTCTCAGTCACTCTGTGCTTGCTGAGAGCAGATCCCATTTCCCAGAGGCAAAAGGACAATACTTAATCACTTCCTCACTTGTTAGGTGTTTTAACAAGTTGTATTAAGCTTCATCAGTTGGAGCTTTCATGCTAGATTAAAAATGACAGTTCACTTCTCTGTTATTATAGGACATCATTTGTTTTCTTTTATTTTGCTGGGCACTTGCATGCCACGGTAATTTCACACGAAAATATATGACTGATGTCACCCAGAAGTAATTAGGTTTTAAAAGCCTTGATTGCAATAGACACGGACGTTACGGCTTTATGGTGCCAGTGCTTTGCCACCCACTTTATGGCTGTTGATTCTGCAAGTATTTCATAGGTCTGTCAATAGGAATAAGTTAGCTGATGTTGACTGGAACTATTAATCAGAAGGAAGGAAAATATACATTTTTATTCCTGCACTCAGACTTGATAGCTCAGTAAAAGCCTCCCTACCCAGCTTTGCAACACTCCAGGGTTCCCTCACCTTCTGAAATCAGAGATGCAGGGAAATCCTGGGCTCCTTCAGATTTATAAACAAATTGTTTTAACACACTGTGTTGGAGAGACCTGTTCTTGGCCACTGCATACGGGTATTGTATTTTAATGCTCGGGGAAGAACACATTTAATTGTTCTAACCTTACAATAATATTTTATAGGGATCTATCTGATTCCAGTGAGGAAGGGATGGAGCTGTTGCCTTCCCACTGTGCTCTAGGCAGAAAGTGGGTCAGAATCAAGAGTTCAGAGGGTTGCATTTACACCTCAAAACTCAGCTCTGGTAGCGTGGGATTAGACCACTCATGTTAAAATGCATTCCAGTGGTCAGAACAAATCAAGGAACCTCCTGGTTTGGCAACCAGCAGGGAAACAGAGGGGAACACAGGGAGGTGAGATCCTGGTACTGCTGCAGGTGAGTGCACAGCATCCCTTGACCTCAGTGGAACTGGGAATTTGCCCAGCCAGCTAAATGCTGGTTTAGGTTTCAGAGAGATTGCAAATCTTGGGAAACCAGGGAGGATTATTTAGAAGAGTTTGTGTGGAGACCAGCAGTCTGAACCTTTTCACAGTGATCAAAACCCCTCATGAGAACTTCTGTCATGAGAACCACAATAAAGAATTCAGCTGCTGGTTTCACTTGTGACTTCAAGTTCCTCATTTACAAACAAAAGCTGGTCCCTTTCCACAAAAGCAGCAATTACAGATATTTGTTTTAAATGGGCCTTTCTTCTGTTGTCACCTCAGTGATAAGGTGCTCTTGTAACAGCAGTGAAGGTGCCCCTGGGTAAGGCAGACCCAGACCATTCCCACTGCCCGCTCTGAAAGCCAGCCCCATGAAATGGATGTGCTGGGACCTATCCCAGTACCTAGGAATGGCATCTCTCCCTGGATACATCAACCTTTTAATCAAATCTTGGGCGAATATCCCAGGTGGCAAGAATGGACTTTGCTGTGCCAAGAACAACAAGTCCATTCCAAAAACAGGGACTCGATCCCACCCAGTTGACTGCAAAACACATTTGCTACAGCTACAAAACCTTTTAAGTCCAGCAAAGTGTGGGAAAATGGAGCTTTTCTCCAGGTTGTTGCATTGCCCTTTTTTTTCCAGAGCTGAAGCCATATCCAGAGGTTGACCACACCATCCTTAGGAGGTTCAGCCATCCAGGAGGCTCCAGGAAAGTTGGAAGGTTCAGGTGCCAGCTCCTGTGCACCAAAGAAAGTAATGAGAGACTTCTGTCTGCTCGGGTTTAACAGAAAAAGATTTCTCCTGCACTGTTGCCTTCATGAAAGGAGCTCTGCCTTCCCTGGGATATTGGATGGTCCCAAGCATTTCACCATGCAGGGAAAGGCATCTCCTGGCTTTTCCACACAAAGTGCTGTGTCTGTCTTTCGTCTGCCCTGAAGAATCTTCCACTTGTCTCCTGATTAAAATATGAGCTACTTTACACTTTCCTTTTCCTTTTTTTTTTTTTTTTTTTTATTTTCTCCAGCAGAAGAAAATTCTAGACAGCAAACACAGGAAGAAAAAAGGCTGAATTGCCAGCAGATAAGCCCAATTTCACTTGACCCCTGAGCTCTATCGGTCACTCCTAACAATGGGATGTACTCTTATCTCAGCACACCACTTAACACCCATTAATGCTTTGGGGAGTTAGTCCAGCTCTTTAAGATCCCCATGTAAGGATTTATTTCAAACACTGAGATGAGTGGGATGACTGCCTTTAGCAGCTGCAATCTGAAGTGCTGGTCTGTCCTGCTCAGTACCCTGTTCATTGTAAAGCTTTAACCCAGTGGATTAAGGACCTGTAAGAAAAAAAAAAATCACTTAGAGCAGATTTGCAGCTGGTTTAAATTGGGAAGGCTCCTGCAGCACACGCTGGTACCAGCTCCCTTACTGGAGGGAGCATTGGCATTGCTCCACAAATCAATTCATCCAGGTTCACTGCCTGATGGTTGTGTTGACTTCAATGAGAGGAAAGTCTGGTTCCTCACCAAGTCTGGAAACCAGCCCTGACTTTGGATGCAAATTCTGCAAGTTTTTATTGGGAATTTGGAGTTTCTCTGGGTTGTGTCCATTGCTTTTTATTCTGCAGGAATGGTATAAAAATTCAAGCTGTACTAAAAATAAAAACTTCTAAAAATATTTACTCATCTAATTATCCTGAAATAATTTAAAATCAGATTAAACTAAACATTGCTGCAAACTTTGCTCTGTTCAGAAACTTCCAAGGAGAGTTGAGACAGATGCACAGGTTTTTCACCCTCTTACAACTTTGTGTGCCATTACTGGGCAGAATTAAGAACTTCAGTGCAAGTTTGAAATTTGGTTTTATAACAGAAACAAAATTAAACAGACATATAAAATGGAGCAGCCTTCCCATATGCCTGATTACAGAGACTCCAACCACAATTTGGGTCAATACAACTGCCTTCAACAGACCCTTCTCAAGAAAAGATGGACATCAGCTGAGAGCTCCAATGCTGCTGGAGAAGGGCTCCCAGACCGACAGCAAAATTTACTAAATCCTTGTGGAGGAACGGCAGGAAAAGTTGGCTTAGACCACTGAAAAGAAAAAATTACACATTGAAAATAAAAATGATAATTAAAATTTTCTTACTGATTGGGCTGGAGTAGAAGAGTCTGAAAATTGCAGAATTGACCTCATCTCTACTTCATTTTTATCTGTCCCAGCTGACTCTCTCCCAGTCACTGGTCCCAGTCAAAATTTGGAACAACCTCCTTCATATTTCCAACTGGTCTTAAATTTCTCATGGATTTTGACTGAATACAATATCTGACTTCAGCAAAGTGTGGTTTTTTTTCTAAAATGCTTTTAGCCCTGATTCATAACTGGCAGGAAAAAAATAATCTACGGAATGAAATATGCCAAGGGTTTTAAGCAAATATTTAGGCAAAAAAAAAAAAAAAAAAAGCAGCTGGTAAACCTCTAATGAAAGGCTGGATGTAGAACTAACACATAATTCATGGCATGCCAGCCAGAAGGACCTAATCCATCTCCTCTGCCCCTGACTCCTCATGACATCCCAGGTGCTGGGGCTGCAGTGTGAGCACCCAGGGCAGGCAGCAGCAAAGGAGGGGCTCCCACACGCCTTTCCCTGTCAGTGCTGGGCTCTGCAGCCACAAGGTTGGTGTCCAGGATTATTTTCTCTGGTTCAGCTTCTCCTGCCCTGGTTTTAAGGACAGGCTGCTGTATGGGAGGACTCAGGTGACAGAAGTTTGAAAGAACAAGTTGATCACTCTTGGCAGATCCACCCATGCATTCCCATTCCTCTCCACACACAAGAGGTTAATAAAATCTCACGTATCCTATAAGGAATCCCATTTCCCTTTTACTTTAGTAACACTTTAAAATAATAGGACACTGATACTGCATTACAAAGCAATTTCTTTGGATGGATCCATGGCTTGGTCCTTATCAAGTGAGTTCAAGGTGATTTATATTATCATGGTGATTTAGCATCTTGTTTATTACCTTCTAGACATCACCTTGCAGTGATTTTTTAAGGTGGCATGGAAATTACCACTTGAACTGTCTTCTAAATCAATGAACCCTTTTCCTGCCCAATTATAAAGCTCTCTTATGATTTTCAATGAGTAGATATTAGCTAATGCTTAATTATTGTGGAGGGGCAGGTACTAAGCACAGGAGAGTTAACAGCATTACTAAAACTCTGAGAATAAAAATAAATCAGGAGGTACAATGAGGGGGACATTAAGGAGTGAAATGTTCACCTCTGGCATTGCCTTGCTTAGCAGGGTCCCGCTGTGACATCCCAACCCTTCAGTGTTTCATGGACACCTTTCTCCTGTGAAGATGTTGTTGACCCAGCCCATTGTTCCCTGAAATACTGCCCTTGCCACAGGGCTGGGATTCTCTTCATTGATACCTGACACAATTTCCACTGATTTGGAAGAATCAGTCTGCAGCTGGTGCTGGAAGTTTCAGATAAACGCCTCAGAGGTGACAACCAGGGCAGGTCTGGGCAGATGGGACAGTTCCTGGCCATCCTCAGCTTGTTGCTCCAGCAGCAGCAGGAGGAGACAAAAACCACGCTGCTCCCTCCATCCCTGCCTGTGCAATGGCCCACCAGCATCCAAACCCTCCATCCTGCATGGAAAAAAGTCACCTTCTCCTCTGCTCCACTGCAGACTAAAAAACCTATATCTGCAGTGCTCAGCATTGCACAAATCCGGCTGTTCATTTCAGAGGATCCCCAAAAGTTCAGTGCTGTCATCTTTCTCCCTGCTTTCTCAAAAGTTAAAGAAACATAATTTCCAAATCTTCCCAGCTAAAGGATGCAATTTAATATGACACTGGGGATGACTTTCTTTGTCACAGGGCTCTTAAAAGTGGTGTTGGCTAGTGGTTTGGGAACAAGTAAATGGCAGGGAAAAGATGAACAGGTGTGAGATGGAAAAATTTCCCCACACCTGGATAAAAAAATCCCAGATCTTGGGCACAGGGGCAGAAGCACAGGCTGGTCACTGCAGGCTCAACATCTGCCTTCTATTGGCAGAGTCAATCCCCCAAGCTGCTGCCAGCCTGCACATCCTTTTGGATATCATCCTTTGCAGCAATGTATAACCAAAGATGAATTACAACAAAAGTTGAGGGCTTTTTTTTACCAAAACATGCTGAACTCAGAAAAATCCAGCACTAACAATAAATTCTCAGTATAATCTTAAGAATGGGATGTTTAAATGTGACCAATGCTCCATAAAGAGCATGTTCTAACTCTTGTCTGACGCCCCCATTGCTTCCACTTCTGAGCAGCTTTATTTTCATTCCCCAGAGGAGTTGCATGTAAAATAGATCATTTTACTGTTACTCCATAATACCTTCTTATAACTGATACATTGTGTAAATAAAACTAAACATTAATAAAAATGGTTGGTGTCTGTCTCCAGCTCTAATTTGAATACTTACAGGCAGGGGAAAAAAAAAAACAAACCTCCTGGAAAGTGATGCTAACAAATTTCACAAACAAGACACTGAGAAAATGTGAGCATTCCAGGCTAAGGTGGTCACATGGCCAATAAATCCTCTTCCTTAAGCCAACTAGTTATTGTCTATAACGTTCATAAAACTCTTTGTACAGAAGACCCTCCGTGATGAAATAAACCATCAATCTCCACTGCATTACAATTCATTTTCTGTGTGTGCTGAGAGCAAATGTCATTCAAGGCATTACAGTTCTCTCAAACTATATTAAAATACATAGTCCGATGTTACATCTTTTCGAGCCTCTCTGTTCATAAATTGTCACTGCTGATTGGAACATAAAACATATTTTATAACGCCATAAAGCCCCAGAAGATACAAGATCACTCATGTTTGTCTTTATGGCTCAATGTGTAGGACTTTGAGATGTTAAAGCATTGTGTATTTCATAACAGCAATGGCCAGGGCTCTGTGGAGAGGAAGTCTTAGACATTTCCATAAAACATTATTACCATGTTCCTTGATGACTGAAGCACCTTTGTGCACAGAGCCTGAGCCCTTAACTTATGGACTGTAAACGGATGAGTTTTCCCAATAAATCAGCTTTGTTTAGGAGCAGAGTTATCCTGCCCAACGCTTAGCTTTGAATGTTATCTCCAGGTGTCAGAGTAATGATTACTTTTTTCATGCCTCCATTTTTCTTTTCTTCCTGATATGGCTAAGAAAACTTCATTTCTAGGGATGAGACTCCTGAGAAGTTGATGAGGTATTTCAACATATTAGGAAATTAGATCATCTTCTCTGTGGCTCCATCAGACCTGCTATTTCTGGATCCTCTTTGGGGAGCAATGACTATCACCCTCCAATGTACTGAGATGATTCTGTGTAGAAGGAAAGTTCCTGCCACTATCTCCTGCAATCTGTGCCTTTATGTGCCCCCAAGTTTCAATTCAGACCTTTTACACCCTGTTTACTGCACTAGAGCAGTGCTAGGATGCCCCATCACTGAGCCCTGTGCTGCCAGGAAAAAACAGGGTGGGGTCAAATGCTGGGTTTGGACTCGAGGTTTACTGCAACACCTGAGACAACACTGCAGGGAGATGGATGCTGAATCTCAGGTGCCTGTCCATCCCCAAAGCATCCAAAGGGTGACATTTTGGGTGAAAAGAAAAGAAATACCAAAAATAAACAGCGATGAAGACTGCTAGCTAGCAAACAGACTTATTTGTCAAGAGAGTTGACAATCCTTTGCAGTCCCCAGATATCCAATATCCCCATATGAGAACAGGGACACAACCTCATTCTGCTCTCAGGAAAAAGCCCAGGAGGTGATAGAGGCCCAAAAAGTCCATAATATCTGAACCTTGGGACTGGCAGGCATAGCCACAACCTGCTCTGGCTCCAGCATCCCAAACAGATTTGTGTGAGGATCCCAGCAGCCCTGATGATGCAGAAGTCTGGCAGGATGCCCTCATCCCATGTGCTGCAGAGACTAAAGCCTTGGTATTCCAGTGGTTTCCTCTCTGCAGAAAACTGTGCAGTATTTCCACCCCTTTAAAGGTCTATAAGAGGTCTCATCAAAGCCAGGTATAGTTTATATTGCAGATGGCTGCTGACATGATATAATCCACACTAACAGGCAGGCTGTTAAAGGTCAGAGTCTCACTTCACTTCTGTTATTAGCTTTGATGTTGGGAAAATGCTGAATTCCCTCCATGTCTTTTTCTTTTAGAGGGAGAAAAGACACTGTTTACTGTCAGGCTCTTCATCAACATAATTGGTGGCTTCTCTGGAATTGCCCCTTTGCTCTAAAAAGCGCTGTAAATCAGCTGTAGGAAGCCTGGTCTTTGAAAAATCCTCGAGCGGAAGAGGAACACGAGCAGCAGTTTGCAGGATCGGCTCCATGTCTGTGCCAGATGTGTGCAGCAGGCAGGGCAAGCTGGAGCCTTCCTCAACCTGCATCCCTAAGCCGCCAAAACTAGTCACAGCTTTTAAGACATGAGCATACCGGAGCCCTGGAAAACTTTGGGGAGCCCTCCAGGAGCTGCTGCAAGCTCTGGATCCGGATGGAATCTTCAGTTCCGTGTGCTGCTTCCATGCACAGCGGGGATGCTGCTCCCAGCATGTGCCTGCCAGGTTGTTGTGTGGCTGCTCCACGTAACCTCTGCCTGCTCCAGGACCTCAGAGGTCCCTGAGGGAGCAGAGATCATTCCCGGCCATCCAAGCTGTGCAGCCAGACCTGCAGCACTAAAGCACACCAGCAAATATTCCCGGGAGCAGTCTGAGCGAAGAGAGGTGCCATGAAGTGTTCCAGGGACTGAAGTGCCAGGGCTGCTGTCCTCGGAGCTCGTGAAGAGCTGCATCCTCCCCAGCCCCCTATCACCCTCGGATCCCACTCAGCAGAATGCTGGCAGCCCTGACTGCCACCCCCCTTTCTAAACAGCACCCCAAAGGCAGTTTTTGTTGCCGAGTCCCTTATTCAAAAATAATACTGACATTACCCCAGCTTCCAGATCGCTGGGGGCTCCGGCTCCTGGAAAAACTTCTCGTCTAATCTCAAGCAAGAGACATTATGCCCATCACCAAGTCCTTGGAAGTCCCTGCTGACCTTGACCACTGCCCTGTGCGGAGCCCAAAGCCCATCCCGACCTGGGCCCAGGCTGGTGCCCCGCTCGGCGCTTGGATGTCAGCAATAGTGAAGCTTTGCCTGAAGATGGCACTACAGAATGGCTGGGGCGAGCGTGCGGCGCTGACCGGACACCAATCCCCGCTCCTATACCCCACAAAATGAGTGTCCATCTGCCGTCCCCTGCAGGGTTGGGGTCTGCTGGGGGGAAGGACAGCAGAGGTCACTGTGTGCCCGACAGACACAAACCCCAAATCCTCGGGACAAAGCTGAACTCTCCCTGTTTCCTGCAAAACTCCGGCTTCCCAAAGCAAAATCGGGCTCTCGCTTTTCGTGTTCGTGAGTTTCATCCGTCTTGCTCCCGACCCGGTGGAACTGTAGCAGCAGTTTTCGTTTCCCCCGTAAATGGCACCGCAGAAGCTCACAGGGGGCAGTTGCGGTGCTGGATGATCTCAAACCCTCCCATTTCGGGGCAGCACGGTGGGATGCTTTTCCCCCTCTTCTTCCCTCTCCCTCGCGTGTAGCCCCATTAAAACAAGCCACGACAGGAAGGAGTTACCAAACTACCCAGCCTCGCACAGCGAATGCTCTCCTTCCCACTGTACCGGACCGGGAACTGTGACTCCCAAATCATCTAAATCGCCCGGTATTAACTAATGCCAAAAATCCCCACGGCCCTGAGGCTGCCCAGGCGGAGATGTTTCAAAAGGACTTTCCTGAGGGTTTCCAGCAGACTCTATGGGCAGCCAGGGGGAAATTCCTGGGCCAAGGGCCAGGATGTTACAGGAGGGAATGGGGTGAAGTCAGAGATTAATTGATCTTTGCCCCCGAGGGGCCCGGAGGAGGCAGCGTGCCCGGCCAGTGCCACTCGGCTGGTGGCGAGTGAGGGCGGCGAGAGCCGCTCCGCGTTATCACTCGCCACCGCTGGTACCAGGTCACACCCGCGCCTTTGTTTCCAGATAAAGAACTCGGAGAAGGCAGTGGGTGGGGGCACGGCCAGGGAAAGACAAGGCCTGCCTAAATCCAGACCGGGGAGCAGGGCTGCTGGAGGTGGCCAGGAGAAGGTTGCTTGCTCCAGGAGGTCCCCCCCAGTCCTCCTGCATCGAGATTGTGACTGCAGGCAGGACAAGCAGGCAGGAACCCGGCATGGCGGGCTCAGCTCGAAGTCGGTTCACTGAAGAGGGTGAAGAATTGATCTGAACTGTCAGGTAAGTCACATCCCTGAATATGAACCTGAGAAACCATAGCACACAAAACCCAACTGGTGTCTTACCAGCACTTTTCTGACCACTAGGAAGGGCTCAGGAGAATATGAGTCCCAGTCCAGGGAACAGGCTGTGGCTGCTGTCCATCAGCAGCTGCCACCTCCATGCTGCAGGATGACCACAGACTCACGTGTGGGGAGTTGGGTGCCTTGCTGCTCTGCAGCCTGTGCAGAAACATCCCTGAAGTTTAAACAGATATTTCTGATGCATTACATGAAAAAAAAGACATTTTTACAACAAGAGTAATGGCCCATGATAGGTTTAATGTCATTGCAAGGCTGTACACATGGTCTTCCCAATGAAAAGAACCTGTAAGGTATTACCAGAGGACTTCCCAAAGAGGATAAGATATGAAAGGAAAGGATAAACCACGGTGCCAAGCATCCATATGGCAGTGCAGCGTTTGTATTGGAAGCAGAGACAAGCCACAAAGTTCAAAGCTCCCAGCAGAACTGCTCCAGGGTTCAAGGTCCCTCCTGCTTGATGGCATGATTTTGTTGGCTATAGCTGCAAATCACACCATGGGCATGGGCATGTGCTCAGCAGGGCTGGGGATTGCCTCCCACTCTGACCCACAACTGAATGATAAAGTTTGTATTTGAGTCATTACAGCATTTTGGCTCGTCGTGGTTTCTAAGCCATTTCTGCACGAGACATAGACAAAGTTAAAGGTGCCACAATGGGGAGCGAGGCTGCCACCCCGTGTGGGTCTGAATTCCTTGCCTTCCCTAAATCATGTCATCTGCCTGAGCATCCTTCACCAGCTTCCTAGCATTTCCCATCCATCTCGGCCCCTGGAAACCCTTTGGATCTCCCTTTTGTTTACAATGAGTAATGGGCAGGAGTTAACAGAGGTTCCAGAGGAAAAGGTCAGTGTAGTTCAAGCAGCATTAGGAAGAAACTCTCGGCCCCGCTTTGATCTGCAGAGGATTTAAGCGGTCAATAAGGCAGCGCGGGGAGCAGCAGCGTGGCCCAGATGCCTTCTCGGTGGAGCTGCTCCCAAGGCCCCGATCGCGGTCCCAGCCCCGCCAGGATGCAATTCCTGCCGGTCCCCTCGGGGTTTATGGCCGGGGGAGGGCGTGAGTCACCGGCCCCGTGTCTGGCGGTGCCATGCACGGCTCCCCGGCCGCCGCCGCAGCCTCCCCGCGTGTTTGCAGTTGCTGAGGCAGATTGTTTGCTCCTGCCACGTCCAAGGCAATCCAGTAAAAGTTTACAAAGGGCTAGAGCTCAGTCGTGAGCTTGTGAAAACACCGATCCGGGCTCCCCGGCTCTGCGGTTCAAAGTCTGAAGTGTGCCCCGTCGATTTACACGCATATTTATTTTACGGCTGAATGGGAGTGATTTCACCGTGATCGACCTTCCAAAAAAGTGGGGTGAAAGCCCTTGAGCTGGAGAGAGTGGGTGGGACTTTTGCTTTTTAACTTTCAAATGCGTTGGGCTGATGGATCCTGCCCAAGTACAGCCAATTAATGCCACAGGATGAGGCAGGATGATGTGCTGGAGCAGGGCTGGATGTGCGGCTGCTCCACTGCCTGAGGTGACACTGGGTCAGATATCCAGTGGCTCAGCCGGGACAGGATTTTAAGAGGCCTTTTCATCTCCTCAAGGAGAAAAGACCACAGCCCACAGTCCCAAGTGGGGACTTTAACACCATACCCGCACAACCCCTGTTTTTTACATCATCTAAAACAACAAACTCCCTGTATGGATACTCTTTCCTTATTCACGATGGCATTTTCCTGGTTTATCCTAATCCACATCCGAAGTAAAATCGGCTAAATTTGAAAAAGGTGCTGTCATCGTAATACAGCTGTTTTTATACAACTTTGGCAGAAAAATTGCATGAGCTCACCCAACATGAGCAGCCACATTTGCTGTGGACAAAAGACCTGCCATGGACCACCATCCATGGAGTCTCCAACTCTTTAAATATCATTTCACCCCACACTGTGTGTGCCAAGACTGTAATGGAAAACCCTGCTATCACTCAGTGATTTCCTCCCCACCCTTCTGCCTGTGTGTCCCTCCCAGTTCTAACTTTCCAGCTTCTCCTGGTCCATGCACAACCTCTGTCCTCAGTCTCATTTGATGTCCACAATTTCTCTTCTACGTCTATGCCTGTTCTCAACCCATCATCTCAGATGAACATCTCTTCCCTGCCCAGCCTCCTTCCCTTCTCTTTCTCTCCTTGCTTGGCCTCTACCAGCAGGATGCATTTGGAAGAGTTTTTACTGAATAAGCCCCATAAATGAAGTGCTCAGTAACACACACATCTCCTGCTGGTTCCCCAGCAGGTTTCCAGATTGGGGGGGGGGGGGGGGGGGGGTTGGTGGAAACTGAAAAGAAATCAAAAGCAACCAGATGCTCAGGGGATTGATTATTCCTGCATGATCCTTCGGATACATAAAATGTTTGGAAAGTTCTGAAGACATATTTTGATGCTGGGAACTAATTTATAAAAAGCAGAGGGTAGGAATAGATATATGTTCAGGCTTCCCAGGTGCCAGGAAATAATGTTAGTTTATGTTTTCTTGGAGTCAGAGCAGTGCAGAGGGTATGACGGGTACCTACGACTCCATGGGCTGTGAAGTTTCCGTGGGTGCCTCCAGCTGAATCGTTTTTGGGATGGGTCAAAGGCAGGGACAGACAGCAGCTCTTGCATTTTCCATAGGGACCCATACGAAGGACAGCTGCAGCCTGAGCAGAGCCTCTTTACATCCTCCCCTAATCCGCTCACACCCTCTCGATCTGGTTCAAATAAGTCGGTGGGTTTCTCCCGAGCCCCAAGCAGGGATGCACATGTTCCTGGGTGCGGGGAAAGCCTTGGAAATGGGGTCATGAAAAGATATGGCTGGGGGAAACCACTCATCGGGCAAAATCCAGGGCTGACACCCGCCTGGAGCTCACATGGGGTGGCTCAGCAGGAGAGGAACAGCCACGCTGCCAGCAGCTGCCTGACACGACTTCTCCTCCCTCCAGAGGCAGCCCAGGGATGGAGGGGAGCAAGGAGCAGGCAGACCCCGGGGTCACTCCGTGGTCCTCTGCCCATCATCCCACCTCCAAGGGCAGGGGGTCCCTGGGCTGGGCCCAGCTGGGGTGGCTATGAGTGCAATCCTGGGAGAGACAGGACCCTGCCCTCCCACAGCACACACAGGAGTGTGTGCAGGGGGTCTAAAGGCAGGAGGATCAGAGATCCAAGGACACAGGGCTGCTGGAGGAGATAAGCTCTGGAAAAGGTCGTTAGCCAGAGAGGTTGGTATTTATCTGGACATGCAAAAAACTATAGGGAAAATGCTGTTAAGTGACAAGGTAAATATTTCAAGTGGTGTTTCCATTAACTCCACACTCCCTTTACAGATTTCCCTTGGTTCTACTCTTGGGCTCAAAGTTGCATTCAGTGACTTTTTGGTTCTTATCTCAATTCTAAATGTTAAACTGCTTGAGTCAACTGATTCTAATAATTTAGAATGTTGTTTCAGTGATTTATTAGATCAACACAAGCCAAAATGAGGGATTATTTGTGAAAGCTTTTTTGAAGCACTTACAGGAAAAAAACATTTCTGAAAACATGAATGAGGTTATTTCTTATGAGAAAAAAAGCATACGTAATTCTCAGGACTTGAAATGAAAGTGTGCAATTTTTCTGAAGGAGTTTGACAATCAAAAGCCCTGAAATTAATAACTTTCTGCCCCCCCCCAACAGTATTCCTGCAAATCTTTCTATGCTTCTAATAAATGTTAGCATTTCTATTGTATTTACTATTGTGCAAAATGCATTTCTGTCATCAATACCTTCATTTATATGAGCCTTTTTGTTGTGCTTTCATTGTTGATATATTAAAGTTATTTATTATTACTTGTTTATTTAAAATCACTTTGCTATGTCACCTTTATATTTCCTGGCTGCATTCAAAATACATATTTAAATAGTTTGTGTTTCTAAGAGAAATAATATTGATATTAATGATAAAATGCTCTGTATTCACTCATGTCTCTCCCAGTGAATTCTTCTGCATGTTTCATAATCTCTTTATGCTTCCTTGCCCTCTTTTGCCAAGACTTTAATTTCTGTTGCATTATGCAGGGTATAAATACCACAAAGGAAATACTGATATTATTTGTTTATAGGGCACCTCACACATTTACAACTCAGGTCCAGAGGTTCTTCTATGGCACAGCTAAGAGAAATGCCAGGTATTTTAGGGCAAAATTCCCATCTGACTTTATAACAGAGATAATTCAGCTCTGCAATATTTGCTTTTAATGATAATGATTCCAGCTCTGATGATAAAACTCCAAATCTTGCAAAAAGTGATTCTCCTTTTTATTTTTTTTTTCTTTTCCACTACTCCTGTGTGATTGTGCAATTATCTCAGCTTTTATTTGTTATCATCTTTTATACCTTGCGGCTGCCAAGAAGAGCTTGAAATGGTGAACTCTGATGTTTCAGGCATTCGAAGGTGTTGAGAAGGGGGAGGTCCCAAGGCAGGGCTCATGAGGCTGAGACAGCGAGGGGCCCTTCTCCATGATCCCGGGGGAGGTGTTGGGGTTCTTCTACAACACTGGGGCATCCTGTCTCCAGTTTGGGCAGGAATTTGCTGCAGGGTCCAGCAGAGCCTCACAGGCTGGCTCTCACCCCCCCTTACCCTCCGAGTGCAGTGAGATGTCCACTGAGATCCAGAGTTAGTGGGTTCTGCCAGGATGCTGTGAACCAGTGGGGCTTTTTAGCTTAAAATACCCCTCAAAAAGAGGTAAGTGCTAGGGGGAGGCTGCAGGATGCCGGTAACACACACATGTGGAAAGTGTGTACTTCCTTCTCCCCCAACTGCTGCCTCCTTTTAACTTCTAAGTTAATCCACTAGTTAATTAAATATATCCATATATATATATATATATATACGAGGAAAAGCCCACAGGTGAACTTCACATATACATAAAACGTTCACCTCTCCCTGCTCCCGACTTGGCTAATGGGATAAGGATAGAGAACAAGCAGCCCCATCTTCCCAAACACCCCCAGGTGCTGCCCAGCGAACGCACTGAGAGCCCCGAGGGGCATCCCCGAGGCTGGCACCGCCGCAGGGTGATCCTGTCCCACCGTCCCTGCAGTGCCAGCAAGGGGATTTGGCAGAGTGACCTGTCAAGAGCAGGGTCAGCCGCAGGTCAGCCCCAAAGAGAGAAAACAGCGATCGCCTCCCGCTTATCAGCGCTTGGGGCGGGCGCAGAGACACCCGTGGGGTGGGAGCAGGGAAAAGGCGGCGGGGATGGCCCGAGGGTCACCCCTGGGTTACCACCCGACAGCTCAGATGGGGGAACAGGAGCTCCAGGCACATTAATCCCTTAGCTCCCACATGGTTACAGCTCTGATACGAAGCCGATATATGCGGAGTAATGGCAAGTACCTGCCCCACCCAAAAAAAGGCGCTTTTCCAGCCAGAATTACATCCGTGTTCATGCCTGACCCAGGAGAGAGCGAAGCTTTGCTGATGCACAGGGTAACCCCATAGAAGGCTCCGGATCCTGCCCAATTTTATTCTCGTGCACCTTGCAGCCTGCGACTATTTATATATTCAAGGCTTAAAAGAACAAAGCGTTTAATCACGTGCTTAACATCAAGGCCACCAGTAGTTTCCCTGACACTGAAGAAATTATTCCCATGTGGAGCACCAAGTCACAGCCTGCTGTGTTGGGACCCACACAGAGCCCTTCTGCAGCCCTGCTCAGAGACATTTTGGGGCAAGTGGGCACAGGAGAAACAACCCCATCTCTGAGAAGCAGCCTGGGGTTTATTGAGAACTCGGTATCATCCAGAGATGGGGTAAAGCAGCTGTCTGAAATGAATGCGACACTCAGGGTTTCGGAGGATTTCTCATTTTTCCTGGTTTCTGATGAACTCTCTCCATTCCACTTGCCTCTGTAAGAAGCTATTTCAATTCTGCACCTTCCCTAGTACCCGTGCCCCTTGTCAGAGCTGCTGTGCTGGTGCTCCATCTCTCTCTATTTTCCCTTAGCCCAGCTGATCCAATCTGGGAATAAAAACAGAGGGAAACAGATGGTCCATTGTACACTCTGCTTCTGCCTGCACCGGCTCCCAACAACCCGGTGCTGGGGCCAGGTCTTGCCTCTGATTTTCCATGTTTCAGGTTAAATGCATGTGCTAAGAGGAATGTGGGCAGGACAGCTTGTGTTCCTGATGGGGGGAGCACCTCAGTCACCCCCTGCTTTGCGATGGTTTCCCTGCAAACGCTGAAGAAATTGGGTGGGAGATGACCCCTGGGGCAGGGATGGGTGTCCTTGAGCCAGGAGCCCCTGGGGTGCCTGCAGGTGACCTTTTTGTCAGCCCTATTAAGCACTGAGTAACTTCTTAAGTGCTACAGCAGTTGGGAAATTCTGAAGTATGATTTTTTATATCAGTGGATTATGTCTATCACAAAAAAAAGGAGGGGGGTAATTTTTACACCTGCAAAGAATTGTGCGTTACCACCTTCCCTTCACAACTTTTATTGTACTATATAATAATTTATTGACATCACACATCAGCTTCAGTACCAAACTCTGCCTCCAGTTAGCCCAACTCCAGAGAAGTTTCTGTTTCAGTTCTGCACAGCAAACATTGGCCACATCCAGCGCAGCAAACACCAGACACAGGCAGCTGGTAGCTCCTAACCCTGCTCCCATTTTCCAGGCTTTCTGCCTACCTTAGGAGACAAGAAAAAGCAGGAGGCTGACCTCCAGCATGATGAATTCCTGCTGAGCTTTTTCCCATTAACTTCAGTAAGGGCTTAATCCAGTGGTTTTCAGAAGCTGGGTGGCTGGTGGGGACTTTTGATGGAGGCAGGGAGAGAAGACAGGGTGTTAACATGTATTTCTGATTAATTATAGTGTTCTCAAGAGTAAGTGAATAATAGTACTGGTCAGAGCCAGGCATCACACGGGTCTCAGCCCTGCAGAGTAAATGGTGTCTGAATTGTGAGTAATGTTGACCTGGCAGAGGCCAGATAAGATACGGATTTTTCATGTCCAGGACTGGACAGAATTCCACATATTGATAACTAAACGCACCAAAATATAGGCAGCACTTAGCAAACAGCTCTTCCTCGCTCTGAGAAATCACATTCAGCTGGGTTAGACAGCAGAAGTGCCCAGCAAGGCAGGTAATTCATAAGAGAACAATTAGGAGATTAAATGACTTCAATAACTTCCAGCCTTGCTGTCTATCTGGTACAAAGATCATCTTTTCCTGTTAATCTGGTGAAAGCCAGGGGCCAAATCCTGCAACATCTAGGAGGGATTTCTACAGGCACCCTAGCAGCTCCCAACTGGAATTAGGTTCCAGTGCCAGCAGATAAAATCACAATTAAACAAGTGCTGGTGTTAAACAAAATTATGGCAGAGTTGTGGAGAGGATGGGGTTGTCCCTGTGCCCTGGGTGTGTTTGGTGGCTGAACACTTCCCATGCATGCTGAGCCAGCACCTTTTATAAATAACTCCTAAATTTACCCTTAGCTCTCAAAGCCATCTCACTCTCCTATGTTAGAGCTGCCCAGAACTACTAAAAATTCACATGACTGTTTTTCAAAGCAAAATAATCTGCTTAAAGTCAGCTGTTTTTGTTTTTAGTCATCTTGAAAACATGAAGATACCCCACTGCTCTGAGAACAGGCAGGAGGAATGCAACAAAATGAATAGTTTGACATTCGTGGTTTTATTTTGGTATATATTTCATATTTATGTCCCATATCTATAGATGATATATATTATTCTATTATTGACCTGTTCAGATGTTGCTCAATGGAAAATGCTCAAAATTTCCAGTTTATGAGCTGTTCTTGGAGGAGAGGTGACTTTTTGACACTGATTTGGAATGAAAAATGGTTTAAATAATCCAAGTTTCCTACAGAATATAAACTCCGCCTTCCAGCCAGGTCTGGGAATGATAATTTTCCTCCTACTCCAGATTTTCTCACTCATTAAAAAAACAAAAAAAGGTAAATGTCATTTTATACACTTGAATTTCTAAGAGTTTTGCCAGGCTAAGTGATGGAGAAATTGTTTCATCCCTTCTGATGGCACTGGTGGAGATGCTGAGAAATGAGCTGTCTTAAATTACATCCTTCTATCAGGAATCTGCTAAAATTTGGACTGAATGAAAACAAGCATTTGCCTAGGAACTGCACTCAGCACCCACAGCATGGTAGGAACAGGTCCCACACTGCCTCCAGCCATTCTCCCTGAGGATGTCACCCCTGCTTACAGAAAGACACTCAGGGGCAGGCAGAGTTAAACCAACCTCAAATATACTAGCGCAGCACATCCACTGCCTTCTCACAAGGTGTCAGAATGAGACATTACTTTAAAAATGGTGGCAAAAATACAAAACCAAACAGAAACTTGAGATGGCTCCATCTTTTCAGCACTGCTCTGTGCTGAGCTTTGCAGACCCCCAGCACTGCTCTGGACCATCTGCCCCAAAACTGAGCCTTGTAGGAACTTTCCTGCTGCACCAACAGCTTTCTCTGGCAGCTGTTGGATGAATGGGGCAGGTCACAGCTCTTACAGATTCATTTCAGACTTTGCAAAGTCAGGAAGATTGTGTCTATTCAGGATTAAAAGTTATCTCCTGCAAACAAGACTTAGGAGCCTGTTTAAAAACCGTGGGCTTTCACAACCGTGGGCTTTAAAACCTGTGGGCTTTAAAAAACATGGGCTTTAAAAACCGTGGGCTTTAAAAACCGTGGGCTTTCCAGCCCAACGCAGCAGCAGCACACAGGGCCACACCAAATTCTTCTTTTATGAATCATGAAATAGATGCTGCTTTAAAGCTTATGGGTATTTGTAAACTGGGAGCTCTGACTGAAGCCAGTGTTTGACCCCCTCGCATTCCCGGCCGGACACATCCTGGCATGGCTCATTGAAGATGCCCGTGCTCTGCGCTCTGCCTTGTCACAGGGAGATATGGCACACAGATGGAATGATCATATTGGCCTCCAAAGGAAAATATTTAACCCAGAGATGTCAATGGAATATAGAAATGATGGTTAAAATCCCAGAAGCCTGGCTTGTTTTTGTCTTTTTCCTTTCATCTAGCACTTTGGGTCATGCCATCACTTATACGCTTCAGCCCAAACAGGCAATTGCTGAGTTAAGAACCTGGAGTTCAAAGTGAACCATAAACCTTAGTCTATAAGATAAATCATACAAATTACTTTACAGAAATAAATAGAACATTTGGGAGAGAGGTTATCTTCTTGCCTTCAGTTTACATCTCTAATGACTGTAAGTTCACAAATGCATTCTGTCAAGAATATAAACATTACTTTTATTATACCAAAGACAGATATTTATGATCAACTTTTACAGTATGGCCGGCCAGCTTAGAGGAAAACCCTGGAATCTGGGCAAGAATGTAGAAACTTTGTCGTGATAATTATTAAATTTGTGGGCACCTTTTTAAAGCACAGTGAACTCTACTCAGAAAAAAACCTTACCACGTGGGTTAAACTGCAGAAATGAGGTTTTAAAACAGTGGCCAGGGCTGAGCTTTGCTAAATTTTTCTTGTGCAAGTGGTGCTGACATGCAGAAATAGGTGTTCCCACACAAACACACCCAGGTGGGATTTCTCTAAAACTTTGAACTCATCTTTCCCACAGTTCTCAATGATTTTATTATTGCAGCCTTGCACAGTGCTGTGTTTCAGGGCACAATCCTTGCTCTTCTGGTCTTGTTGCCAGAGGAATTTCATTTGGATTAGACTAGTCACTCAATCTTTTTTTTTTTTCTATGGCATAGTATAATAAGGGAAAAAAATATTAGATGATAAAAAGATTTTTGCTGAAACTGGGTGTTGGAGAGGTCAGAGAAACACGGAGTCAAGATCACAGCATGAAAACAGGTCCCAGTCTTTTTCTTAAAGTATTACTTCATTCTGCTCTGTCCAGACAACATTAGAGTCCCCAACAAACCAAAACTTTTTTTACTGCTCTTTGAAATGCTCCTCTTGCAAAGCAGGAGAACTGCTTGTGTAGGATGCAGTTTAGGTACCTGACCTGAAGCTCCTGTCATGCAGGAGATGGGCATAGATAACATTTGCCTTGCACAAATCCAGGAATATTGAAGTACATTGCTGTTGTGGAAATCTGACCTCTGCCCCTTGCTCTGTCTTTAGGATAAGGCTGGCTGAGGAGAGGTTGGGCTGTCTGGGACAGGAGGTCCTGCTTGTGCCCTGGGAAGTCGTGACATCAAGTGTTTTCACTGCTTGATGGACTCAGGGTGTTTTTGGGGAAAGAGAGAGCAGATCCAGGTCCAAAAGGATAAGACAAATACCTCCCTGAGCCCCAGAGGCAGCTCCGCAGAGCAGCGAGAGCATTTGGGCTCTGCTCCATCTCATCTCACTTACCCCTCCAAAACAAGTCCCTCTGAGCCCAAGCTAAGCTTAATTAGCAAAGCAAACGTGGGCACGGCTCCATTCCCAGTGCCTGGGCTGTTTTACGTAAGCCCACGGGTATTTCCCATCTCAGCCAAATCAGCACCTCTCCAGAGCCCTCTTCCCTCCCCAGAAAAGTGCCTGTTTTGGAGAAGAAGAGGAAAGGCTCACACCAAAACCGTTCTGCACCTCGTATTGCTGGGCTGCATGTGTTCTGTGAGTGCAGCAGTCATGGATAAGGTATGAGAAATTGGACATGAGACTGCATTTCCTGCTCATGCATCTGCTGGATAAGCTGTTTGGAGCCTGCTGCTCCATCCAGAGATTGTTTCTTTCCTGCATCATGGTTGTCACAGTGTCTCTGGTTGGTTGGGCTAAGTTATGTCTGGGAAGGGGAGGAAGAGAAGAGAAGAGAAGAGAAGAGAAGAGAAGAGAAGAGAAGAGAAGAGAAGAGAAGAGAAGAGAAGAGAAGAGAAGAGAAGAGAAGAGAAGAGAAGAGAAGAGAAGAGAAGAGAAGAGAAGAGAAGAGAAGAGAAGAGAAGAGAAGAGAAGAGAAGAGAAGAGAAGAGAAGAGAAGAGAAGAGAAGAGAAGAGAAGAGAAGAGAAGAGAAGAGAAGAGAAGAGAAGAGAAGAGAAGAGAAGAGAAGAGAAGAGAAGAGAAGAGAAAGAAAGGGGGGAAAAAGGGAGCATGTTGAAGACAAAAGCATTTAAGCCCGGACATGTCTGTGAGCATGTGTGTGACACATTCATGGGCTGGTCTGTCAGAAGCAGGGATGTAAAATCTGTGCCCCCAGTCGTGCTCAGCAAATCAAAGGGTGGAATGGAAGAAAGAAGGAATTCCTCAGCTCTGCCTATGCCTGCAGATCTTGCCCAAATGTTGCTGGCTCAAATGTTGCTCCCCCCTCCAAGCAGTGGAGCTGCAGGGAAGTCTGGGGTGCAGACCAGCTCCCAGTGAGGATTTCGTGTCTCCAGTGCTCCCCAAATCCTGAATGCAGGAACCCGGGTCAGCACTGAGCGGTGGGAGGACGGGCTGCAAGCTGCTCCTCAGTGCTGATGAGAGCAAATGATCAGTGACCAAGAGAGCTCTGGGCTTCTCCCCTCGGGACAGCATCTGCCTGGGAAGCAGAGAGGACAGGAGGGAGAGGAAGGGCCAGGAGGGCTTGGGCACGGGTGAGTTTTGGGGTGGTTGGGTTTGTGAGGGGCGGCAGGAGGGAGCAGGGCTGCATCTCCACAGAAGGTCAGCAAACAGCAGCAGTGTCATTGTCCCCAGTGTCACCAGTGCCACCACACCCAAATCTCCTCCCAGCTCCACTGGGGCACATCAGAGTGTGCCAGCTGCTCTCTGTCTCCCCTTTGCACCTTTCTGCTTTGCATACGGGGGCTGTGATAAAGATGAGAACCTCACCTCTGCTGTATAAACCCAAGGGACCATTTAAAAACCTTTCCCGATGGGGGGATGTCTCCACTCCCTCACAGCAATGCACCAGAGGGTGTTTTGATAAACTGATTGTATCCACAGCTCAAGTGGATGGGGGTTTCTGGAAAAAGTCCAGGGATTTTCTGCTCCATTTGACATCTCCCACACAGGCTCCTCCCTTTTGTTCCAAGCAGAAGTGTTACTTTCCTTCTCTTTCCTTACCTCTTTTTTTTTTTTTTTTCCAGAGGGAATCAAGATACAGGATAGGAAGGAGCACAAATGAACAAACAAACAAAAAGCCAAGAGAAATTATTTTTCCATTGAATCATGCAGAAAAAGGCCTACTCCTTTCAAATGGAACTGAACAGCCAAGAAATTCTGAGAAAAATGGTATTCAATGGGAGAAATGCATGGAGCAAAATAGTTTTTTATTCACTGGAGATGTTTTGCAGGAATGGTGACCCCTCCAGCCCCTGCTCCTGTGCCACCTGCCCTGAGAGCAGAGATCAGGGGCACAGACAGAGCCCAGCCATCATCTCCACCCTTGAGCTCGCCCTTCGTGCAGAACTAACCATTGCCCATAGGTTGATATTGGGATTTATTAATAATTTGATTTAAATGGCCTCTCAGGGCTCTTCATTACTTGACTGCTGGGGTGGAAGCACCAATAAAAATGTTGTATTTTAGCATAGAACTGAGAGTAGGAGCTGTTAACTGTGTCCCTGATGGGGTGTCCCTGCTTCAGCAGAGCCTGTTCCTTGGAAGACCCAGCCATTTTCCCCCACATTCCTCTCTCTTGCACTGGAGCCACCCTCTGAAGGGCTGTCCTCTCCATAATTAATTACAACTTGCATTAAAACCAGTGCTCTTAATATGAGCTTTGTCACAACCACAGATTAATGGGGTATCTGGATGTACACAGCGAAAACTTCTCTTTGTTGCAGCCATTTGTAACACACAAGTATTCCAGGATTATTCCAGGCAATAAGCAGGCCAGGATAACAGTGATTATCCATGAAAATGAACGATGGAAAATGTTTTAATACAATGGTTTACACAAGTAGTAGTATAAAAAAAACATCTCCCAGGCATCTTACCTGAATGATAAATGAAAACAGAGCCTCAAATAACAATAACAATGTAAAACAATTTGGGAAGCATTTTTTAAGCAGCACCCTGGTTATAGTCCAAAGAAAATACATGCAAAAGAATATTCAAAATCCCAAGCTTTACATTGACTTTGGCCAGCTCCCAGTTCTTGGGTATAATGCTTTCTCCCAAAGTTTTGCAAGTAAAACAAGTTTTTTGAATGAGGACCTGGTCCAGCCAGGTGCTGAGCATGCTCCATTCTCACTGAGGTCATCAACATCCACAGTTTGCAGGACAAACCTAATGCAGAGGTCAAAAAAATACTCCATAATGAAATCCATCACATGATACTCCCCAAAAAATGAAACTTTCAGGACCCTCTCCTTAATTGTGTAATGCTTTTTTTTCCTTTAGTTGTTTGTTTTTTTGTTTTTTGGGGTTTTTTTTAAATTAAAAATAGCAGAGATTTGAATACTGAAGTCACTGCTGGAAGCTGTTCCGGCATCTCAGTGACCGTGAGGCCCATGGAGCTGGATGCTGCTCTCAAGGTTAAGGCCAAACCCTCCCTGCTCCACTCGTGGGAGCAGCCTGATGCTTGGGAGCAGCTTCTGGAAATGCTCCTGCACACAAGCTGCCCCTCCAGCCCCGAGCACGGCGCAGGATTGGGCTCTGAGCCCTTAATCCCCGCAGTGAGAAGTGGAACACTGCACACAAGATGTAGCAACCAAATAGATTTAGTTGGGAGGTTAGTCTCAAGAACCCTTATCTGATCACTGACAGTAATTTATCACACAGAACCCATCATTAGTGTCAAGCTGTTTTATTACCCACTAACTTAACACTGTTTTACCAAGAGTCAAGTGTGATGTCGCTCATGTTAAAGTAATTTACAGCTAATAGATATGAGGTAGGAGTCAATGTTGGCTCTCTGAGTTCCTTTCATACTCTGTGCTAGCTCCCCTCATTTTGCTCAGTAGGCAAATGAGGGAGCAAGGAGAGGCAGCAATGAAGGGGAAACCAGCCCAAGCACACATGGGACAGCTTTGAATTCAGCATCTTTCACTTTGAGTACAAGAACTCACTCAAATGCATGAACTCTGATATCCAAGAGCTGAAAAGGAGAGTAAGAATTAAGAGACAATTACAAGTAATCTGATGTGTGGGACAAGATGTGGGGAGTGCTTTGACCCCGTGGAAGTTCCATCACATCAGCAGTGGGGGAATCCCCCCAGAAGTCACATCACATACCCCCAAATCCTACAAAATATTTCTCACCAGGAAAGAATAAGCTCAGGCTGATTTGACATTGCCTTTTCAGTGGTCTCAGCTGATGGTGAGAGTTCCCCTAAACTGGAACACAAAGAGAAGTTACAGAAACCTCGATAAGGAGTTTTGTTGCAAAAAAATTGAGACAATTGTGCATGAACTTTGTTTTTTTTCCCTGCCTTCCCCATCTGTCCAGCCAATTCTGTTCGGTCTTCAGGTCTGCCCCAGTGCAGGCTGTGTTTATAAGGGAATACATTTCCCATTTCCAAGCACTTTCCATCTCCTCTAATGAATCCTCCTGCTGACGTCTCCAGGATCCATATTCTTAGCCTGCTAGACATTCAGAGATAATCCTGACTAATGTGTATATATTCAAAGAGCTTTATTGTGGAGAATTGTACATTTGGGTTAAGGGAAAGGGCATCCTATATCAGCTCACCTCTCCAATTTTATACCCATTAAAACCATTTTAAATCACTGCATCTGCTCTTATTTCCTCTGGAAGTTCCTAAACTTTTGGCTATTTGCATGTTGACTTCAAATGGTCCTGGAGGTGTGACCCTTCAAGGGGCTGCAGAGAAGGTCTCTAGGGATTAAATTTTAACAGTTCTTGGGATCTCAGGTAAATATGTTGCTTTGACAACACACCTGGTCTATAAATCCTTGGAGCATCTCTTTTGTCAGCTCTGTCAATAACTGTCCTGGTCTGTAAATTCTGTTTGATCAAACAGCTTTGGGAAACACATGATTTCAATGGTGACCTCTGTTTCAACCCACACCACCAATTGTATGCAGATTGGCCAATGGCCCCTGAAAGGAAGACCCTCAACTTTTGGCTGAAGGAAAGGACCAGCTGACCAGATGTGAGTCTGAAGGTTTGGAAGAGCTGGACAATGGTTAAACTCTACCTAGAGATTGGCCTGGGTACAGTCAGATGGGAAATACATGCTCATAATTTTCTTCCCTTCCATGGGGAACTGAATGAAAGCTTGCCAGGACTTCTGCTTCTGCATATCTCTGCTCTCTTAAAATCATTCCAGAGGTTTCTCATAACACATGGCTTTGCTCAGGCTGTTCCTGTGGAATCTCAAGAGCGATCAGGAGATTGTGAGTGGCCCTTGGCCATGTTCTCCCTGGCCACAGCACTGGTGGGCTTCCACTGTGCTGGGAGAAAGCAGCTGGGCAGGACCAGCTGTAATCCAGGGCTAAATCTCTCATGGTGCAAATCCCAGGTTCTGGCTTTTCTTTCTACTTGCAAAAGTAATAAAAAGCTTTAGTGTCTCACTCCCCAGCTCCAGAGCTTTCAACCATGGAAGCCACTGCATCTCTTGGGCAGCCCAGAGAGACAAAGGAGTGCTTTGCTTCCCACTCTGGCCAAACCAGCTGCCTCTCCACCTCTCCCTCTCCATACCACCTCTCCAACTGATTGGAGCCATGTTTTCATGACAAAGCAGATGAAAAATGCAGCCAGTGAGGGCTGAGAAAGTGAAAAATAAAGCTAGAAGAGGTCAGGGATGCAGCCAAAGAGGCAGAGAGGAGTGGGAAGAGAAGTTCCATGAGGTAGAAGAGATTTGCTGATCCAAACCAAGGCAGCTCAGATGTGGCAGAGAAGCTGTGAAAGGACAGCACAACCTGCAGTGAGTGTGGGCAGGAAGAATATTGGGCATGGGGATATTCAAATGAAGCACAGCAAAGCAATGCAGGGAACACTAAATTTAGTTCTATTAGGTAGAAAAGACTGTGCCATTCATCTGTCATATCCTTTCTTATCCTTGCTTATGAGAAGTCACAGTGCCATTTCTCCCTCACGAAAACTATTTTTAGACCCATAAAACACAACAGGAGAGAGATGTAAAATGAAAAGGAGCCCATAATGCAGATAGTGTCCCAAATTCGTCCCTAGGGCACCTTTATCAACTCCAGTGGAAGACTTCCACCAGACGTTCATTCAGATCTGTGTTTAGAAGAGTAAATCTGTGTAATGCTGAGCTTTTGAGTCAGGAACTTCACACCAAGCCTGAAATGGAAAAAAAAAAAAAAGTGCTTCTAGTTATAGATACCAAATAAAGCAGAAAACAAGCATTAATAGCATAGGTGATTTAGGGAAGAAATTGTACAAGATGTGAAATTCTGTCTCTGTTAGTGCAGAGTTAAATAAAACTCCAGTAAGTAAAATGAGGGAGAGTCATGTTTTGGGATGGTGCCGTACTCTGGGCCTTCGGAATCAAATCCATGCAGCCCCCTGATTAAAACAACAGACTTCTGCAGACCTTGGAAGAAGAAACCACCTTCTATGTAGCCAGATTCTCAAGTGGTTGGATTTACTAAGTGCATAACTTCTTACTATTTTTATTTTAAATGAAAAATTTCTTGCTTCCTTCTACTCTGTACACACATGTACGGATTTAAAAAGTGGAGATCTGGATTCAAAGCAGCTATTAAAAACAGGATTTATCCCATGCTCATGACAAGGACTCCTGTCCTGCAACTACATGTAAATGTGGCCAGGTAGACTCACCTGCAGGTGACACCCTCCAGACCCTCCACAATCCTTCCCTCCAAGCAAAGATGCTCAAAGAACCAGGAATGATTCCAGATGGGCAAGGGCTGCAGAAACCATGAGGAAGGTAACACAGGTACAGCCTTGCTGGAAGATCATTTGTGTAGGGGGTGAACACAACCAAAATCTGCACCTCTGTTCATTGAGTAGTTTGGGAAGGCAAACCTCCAAAACAGACCCATATTCAGGAAGCACAGAGCATCTAAATTCTGTAAAGCAAATTTTAAGGTGAGTGGGTGTTGTCTCATTTTCAAATATGGGGTTCAATGTTGTATTGACAACTTGAAGTCTTTCCACCATGGAGGGTGGTTGGAAGTGTATCCAACCAGAGAGCAGGGCCACAGCACCAGTCAGACAACTTCTCAGTCTCCCACTTTTCTTCAAAGCAGATGAAATCAGCAGTGCTTCCTCAAAGTCATTGCACTTGTAAGGAATAATGAACTGAGGGTCTCCCTACTTGCCAGATGGATTTTTCTTTTTTAATCCTTGAGATGTTCGTATTTCCAGCTTCCTCTTGGCATCCCACATAGAGAGGGGCTCTGTTTATGAGAACACTGCTGTTGATATTAGAGCTCATTACTCCAGAGCCCAAAGCTTTACGGAAAAACACCCAGTATCACGAGACTTGTGATGAAGCAAATGAGCTCATACCCCAGAGATGTCCAGCTGGGAGATTCCACTTGATGGAAACACTATACAAATATCTCCAAATTACTTGGGCACCAACATCGCACCTCCCAACATTTAGTAGTAACATAATGGTCCCAATTTCCTTCGCTGGCATGGGAAGAGGAAGATCCTTTGCACGTTTCTCCCAACCAAGCAACAACCAGGTTACATCATGACTTTGGTGGCCGAAGCTCCTCGCTTTCCTCCCTCCCCCACCCCAGGAACAATGGCTAACTGTTCTTTTTCCATCTATAAATTTGTCTGAGTTAACAGTTCCCAAGATCTGGCAGCAAGCTGGAGCTGGGAGTGAGCTGAGAGATAGGAGAGTGACAGTCTGAAATGAAACACAGAGCTGCTGGGCCTGCAGCCGTCAGACAGGAGCCTGGCTCCCTCCCTTAAAGATTAGCGAGACTCCTTCTCTGGAGCCCTCCGCATTCCCCAAAATCCTAGCAACAAAGTGCTGTCTCTCAGCCGCCAATGAATCATGTGAATTTAACCTTTCACCTGGCCACAAGAAGGTTAATATACCAAAATAGCCCCCTTATTTTTTTTCTTCCCCCATTTTTTGTCCATAGTGGCACTGGGGAGCACAAAGAAAAACCTGCATGGCTGTACAGTCTCTGGAAGTGGTTTGATATCAGACTCCTGCCAGGACTGGGCTGGCATGCCCAGCATCAGCCCACCAGGCTGGAGTTTGTACAGGGAAATAGTTTCCATTACACAGTACAGAAGGTTTTTGCCTCTCCTTGCCTGGCTGGTGCCTTTCTGTGCCCTCCAGCTCCAAACCCACAAAGATTTACCCAAGGCGTCCCCCAGCGTGCCCACGTCTTGAGTCACCCACCGCTCCTGCCCATGGCAAAACTCCTGGAGAACTTCCCAGATGGGGTCAGACCCTCATCCCCTGCAAGATGCTGAGCCCTCCTAGGTTTGTGTATCCTCCTTGGGCTGGAACTCCTTGTCCTTTGGGCTTGGGGCAAAGTTAGAGCCCTCAGAGTCCCCTGCATTAAACTAACATGGAGACCAGTTTGCCCATCTGCAAGAAAATTATGTGGTATATCCCTCACAGGGAATTCCTGTGCTCACTGGGTCTGCCATGTCAGCCAAAGGATTTCCTGACCACTCTGCAACTTGGAGTTTCTGTCAAATCTTCCTGGAAGGAAAATTAATTTTAAACAATTTGGGTCCAAATCACACAAGCAAAGGTCACTTTTAGGAGGCACATGCTAAATTACCCATCTGAGGGGGCACATGTTGCAGTTGGCATTTTGTACCCTTTCAATACTGAAGGAAAAGGGCTGATACGTGTAGCCATTTTTGTATTTTGAGAGGCTGGAAGAATGGCTGAGACTGAAGCACCCCAGAATAAAGGGTCTGTACGGGACAGCAAGCAACATCACTCTACAGGACACCTTTTATTTCCCATGCCAGTGAAATCCTTGTGGGCTTAGGAAGAAAACAGGATCTCAGATCAAGAAGGGGGAAAAAATCAAATACTTTCCCCCACCTCTATCACAACCCCTCTTCCTGAGAGCCACAGACAAAAGCACATATAACAGGAGATAAATATTTTTGGCAGACCCTGCTGTTTATTTAACCCTTTTGAGACACAGCCCTCTGGCATCCCCTCACTCTTCCAGGCACAAAACTTGTCTGTCCCTTTCTGGCTGAGCTGGGGTAGCTCAGTCCTTGCCCACAGCCTCCCTTTGGATGGGGCCTCCCCCAGCCCTGGCTGTGTCCATCACAGCACCGCCTTTGGAATCAGCCTGGCCTCTACTGCAGGAGGTACCCGAGCTTGGTCCCTGGGCAGGGACCAGCGCATCCCTTGGAGAGTGGGTAGGAAGGGGCTGGGAGTAGGATGGAGGGATACAAACCTGGGAATGTGGATTTGGCAATGTGTCAGCAATGGAGACTGGGGATGCAGGAGATACAGGCCCTTCTGGTCCCATCCTGTCCATCTCCCTCATTCACAGGCGGAGGAAGCAGCTCCTGGGTCCTTGCTGCTCCCCGGGGCAGTTTGTCCTTCTGTTTGGGAGCTGGGAACAGAGCCGGGGAGCAGCTCAATGCCACCCCAGAGCTGAAGGGCTGAAATGTGCAATGGGTTTCCCTTTGTAGCTGGTGGCTCTGGACGGGGGGATCGGAGGGGGCCCGGTGCTGGCTGGGCCGGCGATCCAGGGCAGAGCCCGGAGCGGGCATCGCATGGGCTCGATTCGGAGCACGGAGCTCACCCTGCCCGGCATCCCCGAGGGCAGTGGGCTGTGAAATGCCTCTGAGCCCCGGGGGAGGATGCTGCAGCCCGGGGGAGGCAGAGGAAGGAAAGGGTACATAATTAATTGCCACCTCCCAGTGCACAGAGAGGAAAGGTAACCGAAGTTTCCACGCTCGGGTTGAGCCTTGCTGCGCTGCCCGGTGCAGCAGAAGTGGGAACGTTTCTGCCCTTCTCTCTCCACTTGCCTTTTCTTTTTTTTTTTCCCTTGGCTTTTCCGTGAGGGAGGGGGAGACTAAAAGCCCCCTCCGGGACGGTGCAGGACTCTCCCACGCGTCCAGCCCGCGCAGGACTCACAAATCAGCCGGAGCAGGATTAGGGCCGGGGGGCCGGGGCGCCGGGCAGTCTGTCCCTGCCCGGGGGAGCCTCACCTGGAGGGGTCAGGGCTCCCTCGGGGCCGTGTGGAGCAGCACTAGCCCCTCTGGAACTCAGCCGGAGCCAAGCTGTGCCTGCACGGTGCGGTGAGGGGCCGCTGGCGGTATTTAGGAAGAGGTCGGTCCCTTTCCAAACCCCTCAAAATAAGCGGTCGAATCCCGAGGGAAGAGCGGAGCCGGGTCCGACTCAGCCCGTCAAACGGACCGCGAGTCCGGCAAGGTCTGTGCCCCGGGATCAAAGCTCCCGGAGGTACCAGGGTACCTCTCCCGAGAGGCCTTCCCGCCTGTCCCACCTCCAAACGGGCATGGAAAAACGGGATCGGGGATTCCGGGCATCACCCTCACCCGAGCTGCGTTAGAATTTTTGTATCTAATCCTCTCCGTGAGCTCGGCAGCGGTGTGCGGCCGCCACGTCGGGGTGCCCTCGGCGGGGCAGCGAGCACCGGGAGAGCCGCGCGGTCCCCATGTCCCCCACTCCGGTGTGACTTCCCCGAGCACAATGCGCACGGAACTTCGCCACTGCCACCGCTGCCACGCTGGCACCTTCCCTCCCACTTCATATAAAGCATCGCCCACCGGGCCTTCCTCGCAGAGGAAGAACTCCGGGCCCCCTGCCTGCCCCCTTTACCCATCGCAGCCCAAAATCCTACAAACACCCCAAACCACGGGGCCTCTCAGGCGTGGGTAACACCACCCCGGGCCGGTGCTCAGCGGGGACTGGAGCTGGGGCCAGTCCGGAGGCTGGTGCTGGAATTCTCGGTTGTGGCAGCACCTGCACGGAGCTGCTCCGCGCCCGCGGGCGCTGCTGGAGAGGCTGCGGGAGAAGCCGCTCCTTGGACCCGCCACCTCTCGCCGCGGCCTCGGTGGGGCGAGAACCCGGCAGCCCCGATACCGCCGGAGGGGAAAATGCGTTGAAAAACTAGCTAAAAAAAAAAAATAAATAAATAAGCAAACAGAAAAACCCAACAACTAGATGGATCTGACCGCAGACACGCCACAGGTCCGCGGGCAGGTTTTCGCGCACGGTGGTTTCCTCCGCAGTGAACACACTCACCGGGCACATCACTCCGGATTTAGCAGTGCCTCGTTTATTTCAACGTTTTCACATTTATTTGAACGCCAGAAGCGATCGGAGAGAGCAGTCCGTACGTAATTAAAAAAAAAAAAATGTGTAATAAATTACAGTTAAATAACATGTTGAAATTGTGAGAAGTGGAAACCCACGCGAAACGAAACGAAGGAAACTGCAGCGGTGGCTCAGCCACAGCAACGAAGGGTTTGGGGCTGGTTTTCTATAGGTACGGTTTTATCCGTGCCGCCGCGGGGCTGGGGCTTCCCGGGTTTTTATTTTCCTTTTCTATAGCTTTTTCACATTAAAAATATATATATATATATTTTTCTGCCTTTTTTTTCTTTTAATGTCCTTTTTCTCCCTAATTTTTGTCTCTTATTTGTTAGGGGTTTTAAAAATTTTGTTTAGATTCGGTTTTTCTTTGTTTGTTTGGGAGGAATTAGTTGTTTTGGTTTTGTTTTCTTCTTTTACTCTGCGGACACAGGGACACAGGGATACCCTGCGAGCCGTAAACGGCCGCTTTCGCGAGCAAATAAATATATCTCCAGCCAGTTGCGTTGCATTATTCCGAGGGAAATAGCTGGCATTCCTGCACCAGTTTATTTTGGAGCTGAAATTTCCCACCCTTCCCGCAGCGCTGCTCCCTGCGGAGGCGAGGCTGGACGGGCTCCGCCGGGCGCCGGGAGCGCACGGGCGGGCAGCGCGGGGCTGCGTTACCGGAGCGCTCCCGGGGCCGAGCGGGGCCCGATCCAGTCGGGAGAGGCCTGCGGGTGACAAAATGCTGTCGGCCCAGGGATGGAGCGAGGGGCGGGTGAGATTCGCTGAGGGTTTTCCCCCGTTTCTCTGGGGAGGAGATAGGGGAGCAGCGACTTTGTGCGAAAGCGCAATAATTCCGGGGAACAAATGCCGGTAACGATGGAATTATTTCCTCGCTAGCCGGTACCGGAGAAGAGTTAAATCGGCTGAATTACCCTGGGTAAGCGGGCTGCTGGGACTAAGAGCTCCTTCCCCTCTGAAATCCCTTCGCCGACGGGGAACAACCGGGAGAAGTTTTTTTTGTTTTTGTTCCCGTCGCCGGGGCAGGGCGACTGGGCCGGGGGGCTGCAGGGAGGAGGATCCTCCTCTCGGCTGCTTCCCTCGGGGAAGAGCAGAGCGCCGGGAAGCGGGGCAGCCCCGACGGGACGGTGAGGGGCCGGAGCTGCTCTCCGAAAGTGGCAAAGCCGCGCTGAGCCGGGCACGGCCGGAGCGGGCGGACTGCGAGCATCGCCGCATCCTCGGCGGGCCCGTGGGCCGCTTGAGAAAGTCGGGGGGGCCGGGGGCAGGCTGAGACGCCCCTTCCCCGTAAGGATGGGGTTTATGTCAAAACAGAACCCAGAGACCTCACTCGGAGCTGGAAATCACCCTCTCCCATCCTCGGCTACCAGATCCCAGCCGGGAAGTTTTTTGGTGCGTTCCCCAGCATCTCCCGGCGGCACGGGACGGGTGATGGGGATGGGGGGGGGCATCACCTCCAGACGGGGTGTGGGAGCGAACCCCAGAAAGGCAGCAGGGCCCGCAAAGAAGGGAACCGCCCCCCAGCCCTCCCCGGGGGCGGGCGGACACCTCCAACCCCGCTGTGCGGGGGCGGCCGGCGGGCCCGGGCGGTGCGGGGCGCTCGGGGGGCCGCATCCTGCACCCGCTCCGCCCGGCCCCGCGCCAGGGGCAGGCTGCGGGCGCGTCCCCCCCGCCGGGAGCGGAGCCGGCGGGATTTATCCCGTCCCCCCCTGCCGGGAGGCGCCCAATCCCGGCCGGGACCGGGGCTGCCCCGCCGGCCGTCACGTGGGCGGCCCGCACCGGGGCTGCCGTAAAGAGCCAGAGCCGGAGCCACAGCCGCCACTTCCCCGCCGGGCGCAGCCAGGGACGCACCCACGGGAGACGGGGAGGCGACAAGGGGGACGCCGTGGGAGGGCAGCCCCTCTCTTCCAGGGGGTCCTGCTGTTTTGTTGTTTTTTTTTTTTTTTTTCCTCCTGCCTCCTCCGTGAACTTCACTGTATTTTTTTTTTTTTTAATTATTATTTTTGTTTTCCTGGGATTTCCCTGGATGGTCTGTGCACAGCTTCATGCCCCCACGGCCATGCCCGGCACCGCTCCCGGCACGCTGCCATGTGAGTACCTGTGCGGGAGGAGCGGCTCAGGGCGGGATGCTCTTGGGGGGTTCGGCGGCCGCAGCCCTCCGTCCGCACGGAGAGGCCTGCCCAAGGGTTACTGCGCTTTTTAACAGGAAAGCGGCAGCGCTGGTGGCAGGGGGACACCGGGGATGCTCCCGATCCTGGATCTTTTCCCTGTTCCCGCAGGGACCCCACTCCCGCAGGGAACCCGAGGGGCCACAGCTGGCCGAGTCCTCTCCAACAAGGCCCGGAGCTGCGCTCCAGGCCCTAGGTTGGGAAAAAAAATATATAAAAATTTTTAAAAAAGGAAAAAAGAAAAGTAGAACGGGAGAGGAAATACTATTGGGGAAAAAAAATTAATTGTTGGAGTGTTTTTCCGGTCCGTTGGAGGTGCCGAGGCGGGCGGCAGGGAGGGAGAAGGTGCCGGAGGGGTGGCTGCCCGTTCCAAGGAGGTTAATTCCCGCCGTGGCTCAGACGAAAGTTTAAAAGAAAACAAAACAAAGGGGGGGGGGGGGAAAAATCACAAATTTCAGTCCCCGCTTGAGGCAGGGAAGAGGCGTTTTCGGCGAGGGAAAGGCCGTCGGGTAGCCGGTGTGTGCGGGGTCTCAGCCCGCTGCTCTCGGTTCTCCCTCCAGGTTCCTCTGAGTGAGCCCCTCGGCACCGCCGGGCCGCAGCCGGCCGGGCCCTGAGCAGCCGCCGCCGCCGAGGACGGAACATGTATCAAGGTCTGGCCCTCACCCCCAACCATGGCCAGTCGGCTTATTCCCACGACTCCAGCAACTTCCTCCACTCGTCGGCCGGCTCGCCCGTCTACGTGCCCACCACCCGGGTGCCCTCGGTCCTCCAGACGCTGCCCTACCTGCAAGGCTGCGAGCCGCACCAGAGCCACCTCGGCAACCCCCCGGGCTGGGGGCAGAGCGGCGGCGAGGCCGCGGCTTTCAACGCCGGCAGCCCCCACCCGCCGTCGGGCTTCTCGTACTCGCACAGCCCGCCGGGCAGCAGCCCCTCGGGCCGCGACGGCGCCTACCAGGGGCCCCTGCTGCTGGGCGGCGGGGGCCGGGAGCAGTACGGCAACGCCTTGGTGCGCTCCGTTAACGGGTCCTACTCCAGCCCCTACCCCGCCTACGTGACCCCCGAGATACCGCCTTCCTGGACGGCCGGACACTTTGAGAGCAGCGTGCTGCACAGCCTGCAGACGAGGCAGGCGGCCTTGCCCGGCCGCAGGTCCACTTTTGGTAGGTCGGATCTTCAGCGACGTCTCGGGGTGCCGGGTGGGAGCCATCCCCATCCCAAGACCATAGCCCATCCCAAGACCGCATCGCAATCCCATACCCGCATCCCGGTCCCATACCCCATTTCCTCGGAGTGTCGGTGGCCCGGCCCCGGGATGAGCTGTCCCGCGGGCATCCCCGACGATAAAATCCCTTGATTTTATCCAGGGACGGTGACATAGTCCCGGAACGGGCTGACCCTGAGCAGAGGTGGGATAAGGGAGTGGGGTGCGAGTGTGACAAGAAGGGCGAAGACCACGTTTCAAAGCAGAGCAATTCCCGCGGCGGTCAGAGAAGCAGAGGCCGTTCAACCCCTTCTCTCCCCACCCCACCACCACCCCCGCGATATCTCCTTCCCACAATATCGACTTTGTGCCTGGGCTTCAATACTTACCCTTGTGTTTAAATTAGCGGGGCAGATTTATAGCTCCCTCCCTTTTAAGTAATTTATTGTGGTAAATTAGTTTATATTTGAACAGACTCTCGGTCTCCTCATTTGCCTTCGCCCAAACAGGTCCGCAGCTGCTTTGCTCTGCGGCCTTTGGGGAGACACCGAAAGGCGCTCAGGCGTTGAACAATAAACTTCAATTCCTTTGCACCCACTCCGAGAGTCCCTTTAAACTAAACGCTGAGCAAATAAAGTTTTGGGCTCAATTTAACAGGACTCTTCGTGCGCGGGGTTTATAGCCCCGGGGGCACTCCACCAGCCTCCTCCGGCTGCGGTTTGCAAAGTCCTTTAAAAGCCACTTCAAGATCTCAGCCGCGTTATCATCTTTACTGCGGTGAACCGAATTATCTTATCTTCACCCCAAGAACAAAGTTGAAGCAGGGAAGCAGCCCCCTCCCCACCGAGGTCCATCCCCGGCTCGGCTTTTCCTTCCACGCCGGAGGTGCTGGGCAGCGGTTTCTTTCCAGGGTTTTCTCTGTGAAAATCCTTTGCATTGTGCGGGAAAGGATCGTCCTGTTAAGAGAATTGATGTCTCAGAAATCTTTTCTGCACTTTGAATTCGGTGCTTCCAGGATAGCGGCTGCCGTCCTCTCTGCCGTTTATTTTTGCTCTTGGATAGTGTAAACTCTCTGAAGTAGTCTAAATTATTATGTTTTTCTTCTTCTTTTTTTTTCTTTTTCATTTTTTTCTTTTTCTTTTTTTTAATTCAGTGAAATACTGCAATATTTTGTTTACCTTTTCTCTTTACATTTTACTTCTATTTTCCATTTCCCTCCTTTTAAAGTTTTGCTCTCTTTCCTTTTTCTTTCCGTTGCATGGCTATTAATCCGATCGAACATTTAAAAGACAATAATACAAAAGATATTTTTCCTGGTAAGAAAAGAAGAAGAAGAATAAGTTACTTTTTAAAAGAGAGAGAAAAGCGATAGGAGGACCGATTCTCGATTGCGAGGTGCCCCGGTTTCTCTCGATTTGCTGCTGAGCCGTGCTCGGGGCAGGGATGGACGGCGGACGGTGCTCCGCGGCTCCTTCCCTGGAATTTTTTTTTTTTTTTTTTCCCGCGGGGACAGAAAAACTGAGGAAGAGCCTCTCTAGCAGGAACTGGGGACGCGGGCTGCCGGTGATGTTCTCCTGGGAACCCCGGGATCGCCGCGGGTGCCAGCCCGGCATCTCTCGGCGGGCAGCTCAGAGCCTTCCCCGGCCGGGCCGTGCCCTCCGGCCAGAGGCTGGGCGTGTTTCGTGATAGAAATCAGGAAAATCTCCCCATTTAGCCCACTCTCCCATTTATTTTTGCACCGCGGGAAAACATCGCACTCCCACTGATGACCGTGCGTCTCCCCATCCCAGGGAGACCCTAGCCATGTTCATCCCCTTGGCGTCTGTTGGGGAAAGGATGGGGGAATAAGCGGGCTCTGAACAAAATATTAAAAGATTAAGGTGTGGAGGAAATAAAGGGGTTTGGGTCACGCTCTCAGGGTGGAGGTAAACCCCCTCCGGAGAGGGATTTCCCCTAGGATTGGGGCACAAAGGATTGGAGACCCTCTCCCGCTGGGTCCCCGGGGACATCCCCGTGCGCTGGGGATGGCTCCTGACCCTCAAACCGCGGTGTTTATTCCAGAGTACCTGGAGGAGTTCCCCGGGGATGGCCGGGAATGCGTGAACTGCGGAGCCATGTCCACCCCGCTCTGGAGGAAGGACGGCACCGGGCACTACCTGTGCAACGCCTGCGGGCTCTACCATAAAATGAACGGCATCAACCGGCCGCTCAAGCCGCAGAAGAGGCTGGTAAGAGAGAGAAACCCCGCCGGGATCCCCTGCTCCAGCCGGGGCTGGCAGGAGGGCAGGGCTGGGGGGGCTCTCACTGTGGCTATTGGGGTCTCTGTACTTGTGTTAGGGTCTGTTTGACCCCCTGTCCTCCCACAGATTAAATGCCAGGACACCCTTGTTGTGGCACAGAACCGGCTGGGGTCAGGGGGAATGGGATGAAGCCAGAAGGGTTTCTGTCCTGGCATGAATGGTGGGCAGTGGAGACAGGGCTGAAGGGACTGGAGGGGTCCCAGGGCTGCACCACAGCCGAGCAGAAACAATCACTTTTGCTTGTGGTCGGGACCCTGCAGGCTTCAGCTGGCTCTGTTCCTACAGTGGATGTCTTGTATTTTTTAATTATTATTATTATTATTATTATTGTTGTTGTTGTTGTTGTTGTTGCTGATGCTGTTGTTGCTGTTGTTATTATTATAATTATTATTATTATTTTCCTAGTTCTCCATGCAGACAGACACGGTCTAGGCAGAGCAGTTGAACAGGAGTCAGGGCTGGTCCTGAGCTGGCCCAGTGGGTTTGTGGCTGCTCACAATGGGAACAGGATGGGGCCCTGCTCCCCACTGCCTTCACCCTCCCACCTAAGGGGAAAATTTGGGGTTTGGCAGTTCCCGCTTTCCCTGCTGGTTAAAACATTAATTCCTTCTGTCAATTGGGCTTCCTCCAATTGGGATCCCATGGTGAGAGAGGAAAGGCACATCCTTTTATTTTTTAAATTTTTTTTCTTTTTTTTTGTGGAGTAGCTTTGGGATGTTTAAATTTGGTGGTAACAGTTTTAGTTTTTGAGCTTGTCATCAGATGCTGTCATTACAAACAGGATGTTTGTTGGAGCTGTTCTGGGGAACAGCTGGGAGCTTCTTGGGCTTTCACTAAGGGTGTATTCCTGAAGTTAATTTTTTTGTATTGCAAAACAAATTATTAGCAATATTCTGAAAGTGACAAGTTCCTGTGTGTGAAAACCAGTCAGGAAAAGAGGAAAGGTTGAGATTGAGCAAGATGTTCCATTCTGATTCCAACCCTTGGAAACATAGCTCTGGATCTGCAAAATGAAATGAGTAGTAGCTCCATGGAAAATCCCCGTTTTGTTCATCACATTAAAATCAAGGTATTTGCGTGAAACATTCAGTATTATCCAACAGGATTTGCCTGTCTCCAAAATTCCTCTGTGTCCTTAAATGTGATGACATTAAATCTGAACCCCAGTCACTGCTGTGTCACAAATCTCAGAGTTACACTGCTGATTTCTTCAGGGCAAGCATAGAGCATATAGAGAGATGCAATCCAGCTCAAATCCAACCCTGCATTTCAGACTGGCATCCAAATGTGTCACTGGAATAATTTCTGGGGGATTTTTGAGCAGCTTTTCCCGGAGGGAATTGTAGACATCTTGCTGCTATTCCATACTTTCCTTCAGCACATGGGAATAGAGACAGCCATGCAATGCCTGCACCCTGCCTCAGCCTCATCTATAGCACCCATCAGGCATTTTCCAACAAACATTTCAACAAAGTTTCCTGATTGAAAATTCTTGTTTGCAGAATTAAGACCATTTCCCAGGAATGAGCAAATATAGTTGGGAATTACCAAAGTACTTCCAAACTTTATATTATTTTGGCAATAAATACAACAATGATAAAGCTTAAATGAAAGAGCTGATTCTTATCCAGGGAAAGCATTTTGCTAGGGTTGAAATACTTAAGTGGATTTTGGTTGTTGGATTTGAAAAGGAGCTGCAATTTTGGCTTTCCATTCTGATTTTGGAATGAAACGTTTTGAAACCTTGGGCTTTCCCAAGGATGTGAAATGTCTTGCTGCAACAAGTTCTGCCCTTTTGAAAGAAGAGGGATCTACTGATGATGGTTAAAAGGGTGCGAGCTCTGGGAGCAGAGCAGTGAATGCAGTGACTCTGTGACTGTAGGAACAGTGAAATCACTTTTCACAGTGCAGTGAAATACAAATACAGGGGGAAAATGGTTTCTTTCATCCTTTACGTTATGACCTTTGTTCTGTATGTAGACACTGTGCTGGGAGTTATTCTGACTTCTGCTTTCACAAAGCAAAGTCCCCCAGAAGAGAGCACAACACGACCCAGGTAACACTGAGGGAATGATGTCCTGCAGCTCAGCCTGCTCCTGCATGGCAGAGGGAGAGCAGCAGTAGTGTAGTTTCCACTTCATTTTTTGTTTCTTTTTTTTTCTTTTTTTTGAGATAAGGGCAACATCCTCTACTCAGCAGGGACAGCCACTCTGCTCCAGCCTGTGTCTGGATTCAGCAGAAAGGCTTTGTGTTAGAGGAGGGTGGAGGCAGCACTTCATTTTAGACAGCACCTTTTGTAGCCAAAGTTTCTCGATCTGTTTCACAATATGATATCTTAGACCTAGTCTGAAAATCCTAATCACTTTTGAAGCCAGGAGCAGCTGGTTGCAGCAGCAGAGGCAATTCCCCCTGTTAGGATGGGTTCTGCTCTGCACAGTGGAGCACGGGGGGCAGATGCAGTGGCCATTCTGTTCTCAGCAGCTCCCACACCGCCCAGAGCTGAAGGACTAACCTGGAGCTGAATTCTTCCAGTTTGGCTCGGAGAATGTTTTTCCACCGGAGCCCAGGAGGAATTTTTTCAACCTGTCCTTTTTTTACAATTTGCAATGTGCAGTGGGTTTGGTGAAACTTTCAGGGAAGGTGAAGATGGGATTAATCACAGCCCTGGGACAGTCTAACAGGATCCTAGAGCCATTTCATGGTGTGTGCCTTGGTTTTCTTCTGCCCCTCAGCTCTTACTCTTCCCTCATCCACTAAGGTGCAGGATTTCCCAGAGCTGTAGTAACAAAGGCAAATCTCAGAGGATGCTGCTGACTTTGGCTCTGAGCTTCTGAGTTCCCCACTTTCAGGAGCTGAGCCCAGATATCTCAGCACACTTTGCTGTAACTTCTTTCCTGTAAACCACAGGTCCCCTCAAATCTGTTGGAAATGAGGACATAGAAGGATTGATTAAATCTGGAAGTTCAGTGTTTTTTTTCTTTTTTTTTCTTTTTTTTTTTTTTTTCTGTGAAATCAAATGGTTTATTTTCCACCTCTGAAAAGGAGGTGAAGCAAAGTCCCTGACAGCTTGGTCTTCCTCAGAAGGACCTTCCTTGCTGGCTTGAATTTCCTGGGCTCTCCAAGTAGCTCTCACATGCAGCTAATTCAATAGGCACCAACTCACCATTCCTTGAGCTTATCAGCAGCACTTGGCTGTCAAGCCAGGTCTGTGGAGAGTTTTTGTTTGAGTGCATGGTGCATTTGTATAAATAAACACCGAGCACAATGTTCAAGTCAACAACTTCCTAGACAAGGTCAGAATGGTACAAAGGCAAGTGGGGTGGAGGCAGGCAGAAATGCATTTTCTTTCAAGAGAATTGCTGGGAAACCAGCAATAATGTATTGTACCCTCGTCCTTCAGTGAACAGTGGTAGCCTTGACTGTCTCTTTCTTGCTAAGCTGGCAGGTTGTGGTGCAGGGGCAGGTTCTCATGGGGTTTCTGAGGTATCAATTGTTATATTGGTGATGTAGGATGGTTTCTTCTCTCCCTGGCTATGTGAGGAGGAGCCAGCCTGCAGAGTGACATTCAGGATTCATAGGGACAGGCACTTGTCCCTGTCCCAGCAGGAAGCCCATGAGCAGGTTGTGACACAGTGCTGGCAGGGTGGGCAGAGCTCTGGCAGGGCTGGCATGGCCCTTGGGCCACCAGGGCCACAGGTGTCATTGTCACCTCATCTGCAAGCTGTGGACAAAGCGTCCTATGAAACAGGGAGAGTGTGTCCCTCCCTCACAGGGACCTGTGGTGGCCCAGAAAATTTGAGACTTTCCAAAGGGCTTTGCACTGGTCTTTCCCCATGTGCAGGCAAGGACATATTGCAGCAGGCACAGTTATCCCAGGGCTGAATGGCTCCAAATTCACCCACGGGAGGACTTGAACTTCAGAATCCTGGCATCCCTCAGGTGCTCAGCACCTTTCTCTGCTCCCACTGGAGCCCAGGTTCCCTCCTGGTTGCAGGGAAGAGCAGCACAGCCCTGGCAGCTGAAAGGCTCTAAAGGCCACTGTGTAGCTGCCCCAGGACCTTGCTGTGACACCATGTCCCTTATCAGGGACAAAGATTGCTGTCTCATCCTCTGTGCCAGGCTTGTCAGCTAACACTTTGGTGTACTATTATTTTTGCCTGGTTATATATTGCAAGCTGAATAATTCCCAAAGTGATGCCATTATTTGTAAATAGTTGCTGAGACCTCTTTGCTGAGCAACGAGTGAATCAAATCTAGGGCATGTCACTTGTGCCTCTTGAAATTCAAAGCTGATCTTTATTTGACTGCTAACCTTGTAAAAACATTTCATTTTTATTCCTCCTCTTCTCACCTCATTCGTTATATTGCTTAGTCAGGATAGCAAGCAATAATGGAAAAATAAACAAACAGGGAGTTCTTTATTGCCTCCATCCATTGAGTGGATTCAAAGCAATTTTTCTGGTGGCTGAAGAACATATTTAGACACCTGAATGTGGAGAACCTGAGGTATTACTTATGCCACAGATATCTTTCACCTAGTGAGGTCTTTTATTAAAATAGTTTCAATACCTGGTGTTAAAAGATTCTCAAATGAAATGCTTATTGAGGTGACAAGTCTGTATAAAGAGAGATGTGAATTTTCCAGCGGCTTAGAGGGAAGTTGTTGGAAATTAGTTTGCTGCTTCTGCTAGGATATTTTACTTTTCCATTTGGAACCACTAATGTGTAAGACCCAGCAATCACTGCAGTCAAAAAATATGTTGTTAATTAATGTCTGCAGGGTGTTTCTACAGACTGTAAGAGATTATCTGTGAGACTTGAAGAATAACCTCCCTGGTCTTGTCATGGACCAGTTCAGTTTGGTTCTGCTCAGTTCAGCCAACTGATTCCAATTGTCTTAACCCAGAGATTAGCTGGGATGTTTCTAACTTTAGTGGTAGTTCCGAGTGCAGGAAAACAGAAGAGTTCACTTAAAGCATGAGTTTTCTTCATTCATTAAAAGCCTAGATGGCATTTTTCATCTCTTTCTCCATCTGAGTGGATGTCCTGGAGGGAACTTCTCTGTGCTCTGAGTCCTGAACACTTCCAGCAGATCTGTTGGAAGTTTGTGAAATGAGTTGCAAGGGTATTTTCCAGGTTTATCTTAAAAATAAAAAAACAACCTCCAAACCAAAACAAATAATAATAATAAAAAAAACCAAAACAAACAAACACTTGCAAATTAGAGTGATCTCATTTGAATGTCATTTCTTTGATCTGAATTTGGCTCTTGCACATGTTTTCTGGGAATATGGTGTACTTGGAGATTTCGTTTTGATATGGAAGGAAACTTCCCAGATCATCACTGCCGTGCGTGCACTCACGTGTTTGTTTGTTTGTTTGTTTGTTTTCTTGTCTTGAAGTCTTCATCGAGACGTGCTGGCCTTTGTTGCACTAACTGCCACACCACCAACACCACCCTGTGGAGAAGGAACGCCGAGGGCGAGCCCGTCTGCAACGCCTGCGGCTTGTACATGAAGCTCCATGGGGTGAGGAGCACACCCACACAGGGAGGGACCCTCTGGGATTTGGGATCACTGCCCAGCAGGTCTGGGAGATCAGCTCTGGAAGGACCAGCCTTTAGACTGGACCCAGAAGAGCTGTACCACAGTCCCATCTCCTTGAACAGTTAAAAGCCCGGTCTACTGGCGTACTCCAGGGTGAGGCTGGAATGCTGGAATGCTCTCAGCTTGCCCGGAGATGGGGATGCTCCATTCCTGGAGCTGTGCCAGGCCAGGCTGAATGGGCATTGGAGCAGCCTGGGATAGTGGAAGTGGTTCCTGCCCATGGCACAGGAGCTGGAACTACATGATCTTTAAGATCCCTTCCAAATCAAACCATCCTAGGATTCCATGAAATTAAAGCTTACCAGGCTCCAGTAGCTGAAGGCTGAAGCTCCCCAAACCCAGACTGAGATAAGGAACATATTTCTTCTCTGTGTCCTAGTTAAGAGTGGGTGAAGGAAGCTGAGGAGCCCACACGGAGGCTGGCTGATAACATTTACCCACAGAGGACGGGAGCTATTGGTAGCATGTCCACCAGCCAAAGAGGAGACTCCATCCCTCCATAAAGGCTGAAGCCTCTTTACCCCATGCCCATTCCATTCCCTCTGAGCCCTGTAGGCTCTCAGTCTGTCAGTGTAATTTAATAGGGCCCCGTCACAAAGGTCAATAATAAATCAGGAAAAGAAAAATAGGAAATAAAGGAAAAAACCAAAATTTGTGGGAAAACCTCAGCTGTTTGCCTTATATATCTTCCAGCCAAGGCCTGATGCAGAGAAAAATAGCTCTTAGTGAAGGACAAGGACTTTAGGTGCTTTGCATGAGCTACAGCACAGAAATAGGAGAGCAACATGTGTGGGAAAGAGCTGAATAAAATACAATATTAATTATTCCAAACTTTATGAATGTCAAGGTACCACGACCTCTGGCCATGAAAAAGGAAAGCATCCAGACGAGGAAAAGGAAGCCTAAAAACATTACCAAAGGCAAAGCCTCAACAGGTACAGTGCTATTATGGTCCATCCTGGGGTCTTGGAGCACAGTTCACAATGTTTCCTCTTCTGCAGGAAATTATGATAATTGGAAAATAATGAGAATTTTTCCTTGGTGATTGCTTTAGATCTGAGGCCTGTATTTCTGCATAGACCTCGTGTGATAGGAAAATGCTCGGTGGGAAATCTCAGTGCTCATATTCTTGTGAGGTTCCTCTGGGCTGTGGGCAACAGGCTCCAGTGCAGCAGTGCTCATGTTTAAGCAGATTTGGGCTAAAATGAGTAATGGGAAAAAAATACTGCCGGATTGTGAAAGGGTTGCTCCTCCTCCATCAGCATCTTGACAGCCTAATACAAAAAACAAGAAGTGTTTTCTGACACAGATGTGGTAGAAGGAAAACAACAGAGTCATGCCATGAGACATTATGGTTGCTGTTAAAATATAAATGTCTTTAAGAGCAGTTCTGCACCTACATTGCTTCACTGCCCTCTACCAACTGTCTTCCAGGATCCACGACTTCAGCCACCAACTCCCCTTCTTCCATTACCAACTCAGACAGCACGGTCACTTTAAAGTCAGAGCCCAGCACAACCTCCCAGTACCCCGGACAAACCATCGTGTCGGTGTCTCAGGTAAGGGACAGGGTTCAGAGCCATCTCCTGCTGGGGTGGGTGATCCACACACTTCCATGGCCACTGTTTTGGGGGGAATCTTGATGAGGTGAAGCAATTAACTCATTGCACTGTGGGCATCAGCCTGGTGGACTCCCTCAGGCTGAGGAAAGCAAGGAGCATGAGCCAAGGTACTGCGGATGAGAAAGGTCTCCAGCCTGTTGGCTTCCCATGGGATCTTTCATGCTGCAGTGGAGAACTGGGGTGTCCAAGCTCTGCTGGGCTTCAGCGCAGAGCTGAGTTTAATTCCCATTTCCTGCCATGAAAGCACAACACTGAGTTGATGAGATCAGCCCAGGGTGGAATCCTCTGTAGCTCCCCAGAAAAGGCTCCCTGGGCATGTGTTATCTGCACCTTGTAACCCTGAGGTGTTCAGTGACCACAGAGCTGTGATGCTGTCGGAGGCCACACTTTTGTCCCAAGCTTTTCTTAGGGGTTGGTTTCTATTTCACCTTGATACAGGAAGAAAAAGGCTCTAAATCAACCCTTGCATGAAAATTTTATGCCCCAACACAGTGGTTATGCTGAGTCTAAGCCCTCCCCGACCTGGACATGTGTATATGGAGGGGAAGTTCAGCCCCAGCACCCAAGGCCCTGGTGCAACACTGGTTACACCACATGGGATAGGGTTTTTTTTGTTTGAAACCAAGAAATCTGGTTTGTGCTGTACTCTGAAGAAATGTACACATGCCTAAAGATCTCCAAACTGGGTATAGTTAATCAATTAATAAATGCAGATCAGCCCTGGCATGCCTCCTCTTTGCCTGGTCATTGTGCTTGCAGGGAGCTGTAGCATCAGGGATGACCCACCCTGTTCACAATCCATCCCAGTCCCACCTGTGCCCTATGACAGTGGTCGTTGATGCTTCCCTCCCCGGGCAGGCACAGAGCCAGTCAGACGAGGCGCTGGCCAGCGGCCACGGCGAGTTCAAGTTCGAGCCCGAGGACTACAGCTTCTCCCCCAGCAGCATGGCCCCGCAGCCTGGGCTGAGCGTGCCCCTCCGGCAGGACTCCTGGTGTGCCCTGGCACTCGCCTAGGAACCCCCAGCCTCCAGCAGAGAGCCTCAGGACCAATGGTTTTTGGCTGTCTGAAGGGCAGGAGGATGAGCTGCCCCAGCGCCCCGGGACTGCGGCCGTCGAGCCGCAGCCACGGGATAGGTTTCTCTTGGAGGATGCCCACGGAAAACGCCAGCTGGATGGGGCTGGGATGATCCCACTGTGGCAGAAGCTCCCCAAAAAGCTCATCCTTCCCCAGAGCAACACAGGGCTGCCTCCCCAAGGCTGGAACTCTGGGGTCACCTCCGTTTTCCTGAGGAAAGCCTTCCTCCTCTGAGATGAAACCAGCAAATAAATGCATCCCAGAATCTATGTTTATTCGCAGTGATTTCTCCCTCCTATGACTCCACTGTGTGCAATTTATTCCACCTTCCAATAAAAGACTGTAATAACATGGCACCAAATAACTTAATTTTATTAAAATGTAAGCTACGTGGCCTGCCTTATGTTTTATTGGCCACAACAGGAAGAAAAGAGAAAAAAAAAAATGGTTGTTTTAAACATTTACTGTTTTATATTAAAAACGGTCATCTCTATAGAGTGTTAGCTTCTGAAGCGTTTTGCGTATCAACACTGAGCTGATGAGTCATACATGAAATAAACACACTGCTCTTCCCTTTCCAGCTCCAAACAAAGAGGTTTTCATTATTATTTTAGGCAAACGACATGACAAAAATGGTCAAAACCTCCCAATAATAAAATAATACTAAAATGCTGGGTTTTTCTTTTGTATTTCCTGATTGGTTTTGATGTTGCCAAACGTGAGCATTAGAAAATCAGAAGTTAGTCCTCCAAAATTTAAAAGAAAGTCTTGAGGGACTGAAAAAATATGGGGTGTGTTGGAGGTGTAATTGTTTGAATCCAGTTTCGGGGATGTTTTGAGTGGAGGATTTCCAGCTTTCAGCCATGCAGGGCAGATTGCTTTTTAATTATTTTAATGAAGGTCAAGCAGAAAACAATCTCTTGGAGCTGAGCTGTAGCAAAAGATCTTCAGTGATGTAAAACCCACACCACACTTCCAAAAGCTGGCAACAGCATGTTTCTGCAGCATCTCAGAAGTGGGAAATGGGGGTCCTGTAAGTCCCAAGGAACCTGGGGATGAGAACTAGACCCTACTGAAGGGGAGATGGGTAGGAAATGAAGGGGGAGCAAGGTCATGAAGTTACTTATGGCCTACTTTATTTGTTATTTCTAAATAAAATCCCCAGCCTCGCTGTACAGCTATTTATGGCCAGGAAACTGTCAAGTAATAGTTCCTTAATATAGAAGTTGACCTGTCCAGGGCTTCCTGGAGCAACTCTTCCTCTTGTCAGAAGAGATGGATCGCTTGATTTTTATTATAAACAACAGACTAAAGAGGATCAGGGAGAGTGAATCTGACATCAAGTCACAACTCAGCTGAGATGGAGGATGATGCTTTGCACCATGCAACCCTTGCTGAAGGAATGGAGATGCTCCAGGCACTGGGGAGCACTGGTCCCCTACAGGAGCTGCTCTGTGCAGGTATGGTGGGGGTGCAAGCCACCCTTTTATCAAAACCCAGGGGTGAAAACTGTCTTTGGAGGAGTATTTCTTGTGCCCCCAGAGTTACATTAGCAGCCTGCATGATGCCAAGCTCCGGTGCCAGGGCAAAGGCTGTCATGGAATGGCATTCCTCCAGTGCCAGGCCCGGCACTGGCACACCATGTTTGCTGGGCCAGGCTCTGACCGTGGATCCACATCTCCACCGTTTGTTTTTCCACTCTCTGGCTGGCCAACATCCTCGGCAGAGCCAGGCACAGCCAGATAAGCTAGCAGCACAGGGCTGGTGGGGTACACCACCCCAAATCCAGCCCAAAAGTTCCCTCTAGGAGTCAGGGAATGGGTGATGTGGCTCAAGCTCAGGCGACCCGCTGGCGCCCGAGGTGATGTGTCAAGGCACAGGCTGGCAAGAGGCACCAGAGCCCTGGGTAAAGAGCAGCACTGCTGGGCAGCTCCCCAAACCCCAAACTTTGCAGGGCAGGAAAAAAAAGGCAGCACAGCGCAAGTCATGGCAAAATGATTTCTATGGATGATGGCAGGGGGTCCTCGCTTTTTCATCTGCATGACCCCGAGGAGGAGAGTTATTTTAAAGGCAAACAAGGAGACCTAAACAATGCCAAGATGTTGACACCAGTGGCTCCAGAGGTTTTATTTATTGCCTGTTGGTAACCGTCGACCGAGCGTCAGGATGCTCCGGGGGCTGGTGACAGACGAAATGAGGCAGAGGGACAAGAAGTGAAACAACTGGGACATGTGTAATTTTTCCTTCCTGCCCACTCCCTGCCCTCACTGGGTGACATCATCCACAATGTTGGTTTTTCACTTCTTGGGGGCGTCTTCCAATCTGCCATTCCCAAGGCAGGAGCCATCCCTGCAGACTCGTGTCCTTTGTTCTCCTCATGGTAGAGGAAATTCCTTCCCTCCAGGTCTTTGCACCCGCAGAGGAGCCAGCAACCCTGTGCAGGTCCCAGGCATGCAGACACACATCCAGGGAGATCCATGCAATATTATTTTCCTCCTCAGCTGCCACTTTGGACTCCTCCCCTAGGGGGTCCACATACCTTTGTACCCCCTATTACAGGACAAAGAGGAAAATTTGCCCCAATAGGTATGAACAAAAACCATGGGAAAGTTTGGATCTCCCCAGCTCATGCTGCATCCTCAGTCCTGCTCCTACAGCCTCCTGGTGGCACAGCCCAGCTCAGCCCACACAGTTTGTCACAGGAATTTGAATGTTTGGGGTGGCAAGATTGGAGGAGATCAGACACAAAACTGGGGTGTGGGAGAACCAGGCCCTGCAGCTGACCAGGACATGGACTCCCCCACAGCAGGCACTGTCTCACCCCTCCTAGCTCCAGCCAGGTTGGACCCTGCTCACCCTCTGTGCCAACAGCAGCTCTGTCACCTTCAGACAACAACCTTTACTTCTCTTTCCCAAACCTTTCCCAGCCTCCTTGGTGCTCCCTCCCCTTCCAAGGTATGGGGTGTATTTGCTCTCCTGCAGGTCTGGTGGCTTGTGGACAGCTATTTTGTTTACTGCTGTTGTACAGCTGCCTCAGAGCTATCAATTGCCTTTGTTCAAAGGTTGCCTGCACAGATGATTTTACAACATGGCTACAATGATTTGCTCCATTTTGCACTTTAAACTGATGCCACGGTGATTTCTACCAAGTCAGCGAGTGAGTATTGAAGCACTTGAGCCTATAAACACATGTTGTTCTTGTTTATGGTCATATTAATAGCACAATAAAATAATTGCTCACCCAAGCAGCTGCTAAAAGAAAAAAAAAAAAAAGTTTGTTTGCTTTAGGTTTCTGCATGGAAAATAGAAAGTTGTGGTTTCATGTCTGCTGGACCCCCAGAGCCCCATACTCTCTAATGGGGTGTCACTTATGCTGGAGCACAGAACCATCATTTTTCCTGGGCTGCACACAGAAAAGTTCAGCACAACTTGTGTGGCAGTTCAGCTGCTCCTTGGCTCTGCCTAAACTGCAAACACCACCCAGCTGGCAGAGGGGTTTGAGTGATCCTTGCACAAACCTTGGGGACACACAGCCCCGAGGAGAAGCCATGCTCCAGGTTTGGCTGGTTTGCCCCAGTTGGGGAATACCTCCACCATTGTTATAAGGGATGGGGGCATCAATCTTCCTTTCCTTGGTCCTGTGGTTGAAAAGTCTGTGAAACATTATGTGGATCCTAGAGATTTCTCCTGGAAAGAAGGTGGAAAGTATAGAAGTGCTCTAGGTCATGAAGGGGTGTAGGGCTCTGTTTCTGCCTTTTAATCTCTCCAGAAGTGATTGGTGATATGCAGAGGTAAATTCAGTGTTCTTTCCCAGTCCCTGTCCACTGCTTCACTTCTCCTCTCCAATGTTTTGGGTGTTTTTTACCAAGTTGGTGCCAAGTGCCAGCCAGGAAAACAACTCACATTGCTTTCCAGGTCAATGTGCTGCAGTAATTAAATATCCAAGCTATTTACTCCTGCAGCAGCAGCTAAAGCAGAGCTGAATATTCAATCTCACCATTGTATGCATAGAAGAAGAAAACAAACTACACCAGTCCATTCATCACATCAGGTGGTCCTTCCTGGTGAAAGCTTTGTGGCCAGGGGTTGGTAGGAGGTGGTGTCTCCAAGAATTTCTTCTGTTCAGTATCAAATTTACATAGAATACACTTAATGAGGAGCAATAACACCTTCTGCAAAGTGATTTTATTTCAAAGAAGTCCCTCCTCAAAGGGAAGCTTGTTGAACTGCACATTCCAGAAGGGCTCTTGTTAAAGGGAGTTTTTCCTCATCCAGCTGTCTTCTCTGAAAAATACCAATCCCATATTCCAGTAAAACTTCTACCCAAGAGCACTACCACAGGTGACATGTCAGGGATACAGCAGGTGTTAAGAAGAAGGATGCAGTGGAGTTTTGGAGAGTTTTTATGGTCAAACTTGGCAAAAAGCATCTTTACCTACAGTTTTCTAATGCCTTGGGACTGCTGGGGTTTACCAGCCTTTTCCCTGTTCTTGCAGGCTCTCCTTAACACTGTTAGGAAATGCATGAATATTGGAATTTCAAGAAAGATTTTATAGCAAACATTTCCCCAGCAGTGCTAAATGTGGCCAACAGCAGACCTTGACCATTGTGCTGTTTAAAAATATTGGAGGCTGAGCTGTTTCCAGGGCCAGTTTCTCAGCTGGTGCAAGGTAATATTGCTCAGCAACTCTCCCACAGAAGCAATTAACCTCATAAAGGGGATGCTACTTGCATTTCCTGATGACCTAGAAGAAAACAGGAGGAAGTAGGAAAATTTTATCATTCAAGTAGAAGATTCTGTCTTGGTTTGGGTGGAAAACTCATTGTTTCATGCCTGGTAAAGCTTTGGAAGCCCTCATATTGGGAACGAGTGCAAACAAAAACACATGAGGAAAGCTGGATAGAAAAGAGCAAAGTAAGATGCTTCTTACGATTTTTTCCTCCAAACCAAGAAAATGGCTCCAAGGAAGGACTGGTAGAACCTTCCAGCCCATACTCCAGTTTCACCTGTGCTCACATTTCCCTTCCCTAGGGAAAGACACAGGACTTTCCCTTCGGTGGGAGCACCTGAGGCACTGTTTGGAGGAAAAGAGAACTGGGCACAGACAGGACGTGGAGCAGGGCCCTCTTGTCACTGTTATTGCAGGTGTCGTTCCTCCCATCTGTTCACTCCTTGCTTGCAATAAAGAACAGCTCCAGTTCATTAAAAGAATGGAAATGATGGGCATTTAGCCCCAGGAGTCCACTGTGACACCTGATTGGGGGGTGCTAAAGCTGCTTTTAGTGCTGTGGCCTCAGCCAGGGGGTTGGGAAACACTGCTGGAGACCCCACCCCTGCTGCACAGGACTAAGGTGAGTGCCAAGGTGGAATGGGTGTTAATCATTTACCCTTGGTGGCTGAAACAGACACTCCGTGTGTGTCTGTAGGGATCTGCAGCAGCAATGTTCAACGGGGAAGCTGCTGCTGCTCAAAGGGCACCAGAAAGTGAGTGGCTTTTTGGGGAGGCACTTGATTCAGATCCACCTTTGTTTGCTTTGTGGGAGCACCTTCCCCGTGCTGTGGCTGCTGTCACTGGCAAGGCCACCATTGCCTGGGGTGATTGCCATTTCTGAGCCTTGACATCTTTCCTCCCTGATTAATAATGTCACAGCACCAAAGAGGAGCAGGGAACTTACAGGGAAGGTGATAGCTAATGGTGAGAAAGGACTGATGGAGATGTTTGAGCCTCATTCCATGGGAGTGACTTTGGAAGCATTTTAAGATGGCTTTTCTGCTGTCCCAAAACGTTTTTAACGTATTAGGTCATCATGGATGTTATATGTATATAATTATTATTAAATAATGCAGATACAATGACAAACCAGGATTTGGGATTGAGTTGGCATCCATGTAGCTGAACATGTTGTCATCACCTTCCTTCAGGAGGAAAAAGCGATAAATACAGGCTGTCATTCCTCCATCTCTGTGTCCATCCCAGCCAACAGCAACCCAGAACTTCCTGTCTTCAGCTTGGGTTTCTTCAATTCATGCCTAAAACCAGGCTTTCCCCTAGAGAAAACCATTCCTCCCTGCTGAGGTGCCAGAAGGATCTTGGAGTTCCATGGGAGTCCTTAGAAAGCCCATGATGAAAATCAAATGGTAGAGATAAACTATTCCTGAGTGTGTTTCTCTCTTGGTTCATTGCAGAGCCTGCTTCTAAATCCAACCATGCATCCACAGAAAAGGGTCTGTGAGCACGAGCCTGCTGTGCCAGCTTTGTCCTCTGCTCTGCACACAGAGTGAATGCAGTGTCTGTGGATCACAGGACAGTCCCAGCACATGAAAGATCCCTCACTTTCTCTGGAAGGAGGCCGAGGACCCAGCAAAGCTGTTCCAGAAGCATCTCTCCCAGAAGAAAAGTTGGTTTCATCACTATTCCTGCAGCAGACTTTGCTACGTGCCCAGGAGTGACTGACAGTGGCTTGAGCTCTGCTTTTAAATCATGAGGCTTTGCCTCATATTAGCACACGGCTAGAAAGGATTTAGCAATTTAAAATATTAGTAATGGATAGCTCATTTCTGAGCAGGCAGTTTTAATAACCATGCTCCTTCTGGGATGGGCTGTGCTCTGAGCTCATTGACTCTGAGCTTGCTGCTTGCCCTCACCTTCTGACAAGGATGCAGAGCTGTGTCCTCATGTTCCCCCCTTTCCCTGCTGTGTGGGGTGCCCTGGGCACTCCAATTTCAGGGACAGTGATACCTTTGTGGTGTTAATGGCACCAAAGCTGGGCAGAGAAGAGCCACACCTTCCCCATCACCTCAAAGTCACAGAGCTGGGAGGGCAAGAGCACCCAAGGTGCTCATGGGGACAGGGTGTTGGACCTGCCTTTGACTCCTTCCCCTGGAAATATTAGACATATCTAAGCCAATGTATAATCAGGACTTCTGTAAAACACTGCTTTACACCATTTTGGACACCAGGGCAGACTGGAGACACCACGAACTGCCTTGAGATGTCAGCACCTGCTCCTCAGGAGCAACAGGTTTCATAAGGTATCTGTGCTCACACAAAAAGTTTTCTTAAACTTCTTGAAGCCTATGGTTGCTCTGTAATGTAGATACCTCTTCACTTTTCTTGGCTTGCTTTGCCTTTGTGGCTTGGTTGGTGCCTCACCAATCATTTTGGCCACAGTGGTGTCAATGAGGCTTGGAACATAACCACAAAATCAGACACATCTGGAGAAAGCTGAGTGAGGTCACTGGAGATGGAGTTGCCTTTTCTTTTTAAAGGCAGCCTGGATAAATGGCAACCAAACCCTCTTCCACTTGCAAGAGGCAAAAGCCAAAAATAAAACCTCAATAGCATCCACAATTTCTAAAATAGCTGGCTTCCACTCCTGTAATTAAATTTGGTTTTGATTTTTTAAAGAGCAGCTGGCTAAAGATCAGTCCCTAATTCATGGGAAATTGGTTTGGATAAAATAGAAATCTACTTACTTCTTAATAAGAAAACAAATCCAAACAAAATCAGAATCTGATCTGAGGTTTATAAGCTTTTTTAAACTCAGTATTTAAGTGCTTCTGAATGTCTCACTGAAACCCAAAACCAGGAGTACAAAAAGAAAAAAACGTCAGGGAGAAATTGCTGTGATTTCTCAATTTTACTCAGAAGCAGGAAATCTAGGGACTTCCTCAGAAGGTTTCTTGGGACACTGACATGCTTTTCGTTATCACTGATGCCTTTTATTGAAGTGCACAATTGGTCTGCAGAAAACACAAGGCAAAGGTTTAGGTTATTTTTTCCCTCCTGAGTCAGCTGCCCAAACGTGGTAATTCATTAAGCATGTTCTGCTCCTGCTAATTGCCAGCTTAGGTCTAGGCTTCAGTGTGGAGTGTATCCTTGGAGTGGAGGCTTATCTCAGGAGCTTCCTGAGTCTGCAGAATTGAATGAAAGTCTCACCAGGAAAAGTGGTTTGTTTTGCTTTTAGTTTGTTTTGTAAGAAAGCTGAGAATTTCCCTTCCCAGCCAAGGCTGAATTGACCATAGGGAAGCTCACAAATTTCAATGCTTTGGATCAGGCACTCGGGACTGCAGAAGTGCTAAATTCCTCTTTATTTATAAATTCATAAATTCTAAAAAAGTATAACTGTGAACTTTCAGTCCTCTACTGAAATTTTTAATTCTGTTCTAATTTGGAAAGAGGCTGTGAATATGCTGCCTTGTTGTCAGTTCATTTCCTTCCTTTCCCCAGAGAGATCTTTGGTCAAACAGAGGTAAAATGTTTAAACTCTATCCGACTTTCAAGATTTAACCCTGTAGTTATGAAGGCACTTTCTGGTGTCATCTTCATGTCAGAAATTATTTGTCACATCCACACTTCATCAGTGATTGGAGCTGGGATGTCATGAGTCAAAGTGACCTGAAAAAGGTCCAGCAGGAGGTCAGTGGCAGGAATGGCCTTGGTTTCTTTGCTCTGCATTTTGTTGTGGAACTGGGTTAAAACCAATCCATGTTTGAGGAGTGTTTGAGAAGTGAAACCACTGCTAGGGGACAGTGGGTTTGTCCTGTTGAGGGACCTGAACCTACAAACCCATCCTAGAGTGGAGCTGAGCTGCTGTTGATGCACCCTGGCCACCCCTGCCAGCACCCAGCTGAAGCTCTCCAAAGGCTGGCAAAATCTTTCTAAAACAGTCGTTTCAGGCTGAAAAACAACAAAGCTTCTCCATTTCAGACCAAAAAAGGGGTTTCTGGGGAGTGTGGGGGAATCAACTAAATTTGGAAAACACTTAACCAAGTTGCCTTAACTTAACAACAGCTTTTATTAGATTGCACTTGTCCAATGAGATTAATGGACGTTTTCCTTTGAAACTCTGGGAGTCTTTCCTAGACACTGGGAATAAGTAGGTTCCTTCAAATGTTCTGCTTCCTACAGGATTTACTGGTGAAAGATTTAATACAATTCAGCAGAAACATTTTAACCTTTCCATCTAAAATGCTGAATTCAACCGTTTCCTGAATGTGTATAATTTAAAGGCTGGTGTTTTCCTGTGTCATGCTCTCTGAAGCATTTTATGTCGCCTTGCTCCTATTGACTCTTTTAAGAAAACACTGCAGGAGTATACAGTCACTTTCAGATAACTCAGATTGTTTACTTTATGAATGAAGGAGGAAATTGAATACTCAAATAAAGTTATGCATCTAAGTGCCAGGAGGTAACTGCCCTCTTAAATTTGCTTGTCTCCTTGAAAGCGTCTTTAAATACCATTTATGACGTAAAGAGCCTTTCTGTAGTGCTGAGAGGGAATCTCCACTGTCTTTGTTCTAAATGGATGTTCTCAGCAGCTTCTGGAGTCTGGGCCAGCCCATGCTGGGTGTTCAGGAGCCCTTGTGCATCCCATTGATCTGTCTGGGGTGCAAATAAGCAGGGGCTGCTGCCTGAGCTGCTGTTTTGATGGAATTATCTGGCACAGACTGTGGAAAATAAAGGAAAAGAAGGTTTTGGGGGAGGTGGTTTGTGGCTGCCTACGTGAGCAGTGCCGTTTCTTGTCCTGCTTCTCCTGCCCCTGGTTTGGAACAACTTTAATCTGGTCTGTATTTAGGGATATAACTCAGACCAGTCCCAAGTTAGCCTTGTCTCCATGGTGTCTTAGCACCTGAGGTAATTGTTTTTTCCTTAAAATAGCTGCTAAACATGATTGAATTTGAACTGCATTAAAAAATAAAAGAATTCTCCAGGGATTTAACCTTGCAGATCCCCCAGTCTGTTTCTCCACCCCTTTCCTTCAAGATAATTTCTCTCAAGATCTCATTCCACTGCATTAATGAATCTCTACAGTAATGGGAATATGATTGACATGTTAAATGTCCTTCCTTGAGCCAGAGTCATTAGAGTAAGATGAATATGAACAGGCACATGTGGCCAGTTTGGCTCTGACAGCTACAGGCAGGGCTTTAGGAAGGCTTGGGGGATGCCAAGGTGCCAGAAGGGCTAAGGTGCAACCCTCCAGGTAAAGATTTAATGCTCGTAAGCCATCAGTTGGCACAGAGCTTTTCCAGGTTCACATCCAAGTACAATGCTTTGATATATACATCCCTTTATTTACAAAAAGAGGGAAGATTCAGAGTCCCTTTGGGTCCTGTTGGCTGGGATTTGATGGCAGGATCAGGGAACAAGGGGAATTTAATGGATCCCTGTTAGATGTGAGAGTTTGATGGCCTTAATCTCTGTTCTTCTCAGCTGAGCCTTGACAGGCTCAGAGCAGAGTGACCATGGAAAGCTGCATCCTGATGTCCAACATCCTTATCCAGAAACAGAACCAGGGGCCAAACTCTGCTTCACACAATAACCTTTGAGCCAACCATCACCTGCACTGTGGGCATGGAGTGCAGAGATTACCCTTGAATGGATTATTCAGGTGCCAAAAAGGTGAGGTCCTTGAAACCTGGAATAATTGAGAAATTGTAAGATAAAGGGCAGGAACCCAAAGGAGATTGTGGCCTGCAAAGTGGGGGAAAGGGCCAGATTTGGTGGATGGATTGATGGAGGCTGGCACTGATTTGCCTCCAACCTCCTCTTCAATCTCTCTACATCTCCCCAGCATAGAGTTCTCCACATTTCCCACAGTCCTTCCTGATGTAAAATTAGGAAGCTTTTGGGGCATGACGGAGACTCAGAGAGATCTGATTATTCCCATGGCTTGTCCTTCTTGCAGAGCATTTTGCGCAAGGGCAGGGACTGGGAAAGAAGTGTCCTAGACCTTCTTCTCCCCTCCCAAAGTCACAAATCCCCCTGTCTGAGGGAAGTGCGGGGGGCTTGAGGCAGGTGAGCCTCACAGAGGTCACTCACAAGGTCCCACCAGCAGGACCTCTATCACACACTAATACGGGATTATGATCGTGAGACTCCACAATGTCACACTGATAAGGGTGAGGGTTTTTCCCTGTGTGAGCCTGTTTCATTTTAACACGTAGGTATGTCAAGTGAAGGGAATATTTTCCCTTCTGCATCAGACTCCAACTTTGCCGAGATCTGTCACGGGAGGGAGAGTGCAAATGTCAGGGAGACATTTGTCTGGCAAGGAGAGCAGTTATGGGCTGCAGGGTGCTTCAGAGCTGTGGAAAGGGAAACAGCTGGGAACAGGATAATGTGGATCAAGACATGGTGAGGATAAGTCTGATTTTCATGACTCATGCTGGTAGAGCTGCCTGGCTCTATGTTTCAGAGGCTGCTGAATGTTACAAAGACAATTAAATCATTAGTAACTACCAGTTTTCCCAAGCTTATCCAGGCAGTGTTTCTGGAGTGTCTGGTAGACACTTTCATTTTCTCAGGTACTACTGAAACAAGCAGGAGCTTGGTACTGCTTGTGAGGGTCTCTCACATCTCCATTTACACCGTCCATCAGTGGCTTCAAAATGTGCTTCGGAGGCAGAGAGGGACCAAGAGTTGATGTTGGAAACATCAACTGAATGAGAAACTGCACTGACTTAATGAGAAATCACTTTTTGCAATCCTTGATAAAAGTTTTCACCAGAAAGTGATGATACAACAGAAATACCCTGGACACTGAAAAACTTGATTCTGCTTCACTTGAACACAGCATGCTTGCACAGTGCACCCCCAAACCAGGTCATGTTTGAGGAAAGAGAGGTGGGACTCATGTGAAGGGGAAAAATATGGTAACAAAAAGCAAATATTCATTTGTAAACTCCATTGTCTAGGGCTGCTGCCACCCAGGCAGTCTGATCACCTCCTCTCTCCCTCCAAAACCGAGGGTCCCTTGGGGAGAAGATAAAGTGGTGCTTGGGGAAGTGCACCAGTTCCCTTTGGGCTGAGCTCTAATTAATGAATTAAAATGCAGAAATGCATCACAGCTTGTGTTCCCTGGTCACTTCATACTGAACAACCCCTGCAGAGCCTCTGCCAGCTCCATGAGCATCCAAGTCAATATGTGCATCAAAATGTCAGAGGGGACAATAGCCGCTAAAAATAGGCAAAGACAGGAATTTGCCTATAATATTTTTAACCTTGGAGGATGGCAAAGCTATAAATAGCTAATACAGAAAAATGGGTTTGTTGCTTAAACGAGGAAAACAAAGAGTGTGTCTGTTTAGTTGGGTCTAGTGTCTGTTGAATTTCAGACCCAACAACATTTTTTGTCTCTGTACCTGTGTGCACTTCTCCTGGGGCTGCTGTGTGGGATTCCTGGGGGAGCTAGGGAGAAGCATGGATCACATCCTAAAGGCACTGAGTGTTACTGGTAGATTTTTCCCCCTTGTCCTGTTTGCTATTTAGCCAAGTAGGGAAGGCAGGACTGGGACTGCAGAGACACTTTGGAACTGTGCTGGTGCAGTTGCTGTTGCCTGGTCTCTGGGCAGGGGACCAAGATGTAAGGTGGTTCCTGATATCATCTTTAGCTCCCATTCTGTGCTGGAAATTTGCCATCCATGCTGCTCCTTGGAGGGACAAGGAGACAGAAGCAAGCCAAGGCTGCTGCTCCATCTGCTGACTCCAGGTGCAGGCAGGGGGCAGAGCTGGAGCTCCAGGACTGAGACCCAGCAGTGCCTGTGCCCAGCCAGGGTGGGAACCCCCTGCCAGAAGAGCTGCTTGTTAAATACTCAAAAGGGCAGTTTTGCCTCACAGCAGAAAGAGGTGAATAAACAGGAAATAAGGGGTTGAGCAACTGTTCCTTTTTTTTTTTTTTTCTAATGTATGTCTACGACAAACTATGACTTTTAGCAAAGAGTATCATGATGGTAAAGCATTCAGGATCCAGCACTGAATCAAAGAAAACTTTGCCATTTAATTTAATGGGAACATGTTCAAATCTGTAATCTGCAACAAGAACTCTGCTTTTTTTCCCCCCTGCAGATCCCTTTAATCCTTTAGCAATCGTGTATTTTCCAAAGAGCTTTTCTGTATGTCCCGGGGGTATAAAATCACAGTGGGAAAGAAGTGCTGCTCATAACCTGTGAGCAACTACAATCTGCCTCCCACTCTGCTGGTAACACCCAGTGGATATTTGCTTCTCAGAGATTAGAGGAACAAAGCAAGAAGAGAGCAGCGTTCCATTATGGTGGAGCATATAATATTGTGATTATTACTCATGCCCTCTGTCTAATTAATCATTTTGTGCGTTATTTGAAGGCAAACAGGGCCTTTGGTTCATTATCGCTTATACATACACAGAACTGGAGTCACTTCAGTGCTGTCAGACTTGCTTAATCCCTGCCTGGGTTTTGTACATGTCTGGGTATCTGAATCATGTACATGGCAAATGATCTACTAATATGTTTGCTCCATCAGTTTGTTCATATGGAGCCAAATATATGAAAGCATTCAAACTCCGGAAAGTGCAGATATGGTCCTAATGGACTTGACAAAGGTACCCAATGTTAAAGGTTATGAAAAAAGGGTTGCTGATGAAATGCCTCTTTTTTTTTTCTTATTCTTTCTTTCTTTTCTTTTCAAGTATTTTGTTTGTGTTTCTTTTATTATATATATTTTATCTTGCTTGGTGTTTTAAACTGGGAGGCAGGAAATGGGATCAAGAAAACTCTGAATTCTATGAAAACAGATTTAGGAGGTGAAAGCATCAATTAACCTGAAGTAAAGAGTGGTTGCTGAAGATGGGTGTTTTGTGGTACCCAATATGGGAGCCATCCCCAGGTACCAGAGTTACTGGGACGCTGCAGAGGTGGAATAAAACACAATGGCAAAGGTTATCCAGGTGCAGTTATCCTGTCTGCCCACTCCATTGGTGCAGTTGCTTCTGTCCTGCCTCACTGCATGGAGCACTCAGAAAATCTGGGCCATGAATTTTAAAATTTAAAGAATCTCTGTCTTCTTCCTCCTCACTGCTCATTTGTACAAGAACAGACCCTGCTTTGAAGCTCTGTGCTTGGAAGACTTCACGTTAAGACCGTAACATTTTGATTACAAGTGATATAAAATGCAGTTCACTTTATTTCCTAATTAATGACAGTACATAAGGCAACAGTAAACTCAATTGCTTCCAACAGCTTTTTATATTCACTTGGAGGCATTTACAGAAATATGACTCGTGTACCCAGCAAAATCTTCCCTTGACCAGATGTAGAAGGAAAGCAGTTTTATTGGCTCCATGATAATATCACTAAAGAGGAAACAAGCTATAAAAATAATAAAAAAACACAAGCCACGCTGAATTTGAGAGTTGCTAAACTGAGAGATATAGAAACAAATACAGAGGAGATAATAAGGCCTTTTACTGATAGTGCTGTCCTGTGTAAATAACGCAGACACTGAATAAGTCCCTCTGCAGTGAGACTCATTAGAAACACGTACATCAGCCCAGAGCAATTACTTTGATGGTTCCCCAGCTGCTTTTCACAACAAATGTCCTCAGACCCACCAAGGTTGGAGTCATTCAGCTCACTGCACATCCTTGCAGACATACAGCCAAGCTGAAAACAGGGAACTGCCATGGATTCCCCACTCAGGCTCTTGGGCTGGTTGCTCTACAGACCAGATTTTAGGAGACATGCTAGTACAGGAGAGCTGATTAAACAAGAATGTTCAAACAGACAGAGAATGAAGCACCCATTTCCATAAGGAATGATCCTGGCCAATATAATTATATTTGTCTATGGCTGTCCAGCGCATAGGTCTTGCCTTGGGTTTGCATCTGAGGGGTGAGATGATCCTGCATGAACTGCAGTTAAATCCATGTGGATCTAGTCTTCCTAAACATCAAACCTGTTCACAAATTACTCTAATTAACCCTTTTTTGCTTGAAATTAGAGATAATGGAGTTCTGCACACATTGGTACTCCAAGAACTCAGCAGTGGGTTTTCAGAGATGGGACTTGCCTTGCAGAGGTACAGCACAAGTACCCACACTGCAAACTATCTGTCTCCTGGGGGAGCTGCAAGAAGTCTACAGAACCATTTGGCTGAAAGTCAGCAATGAATGCTCATTTCCTAAGCTATTTTCTTTTTCTCCATTTTAAATATTTTGCCTGGGGAAGGTCCAATGAAAGAACAAAATGCACGAACATGGGAGACTACAGCCTTTGCAGCACAACAGAAGTGTAATGTAATAACATAAGCTGAAAGCCAGTCAGAGTGAAAGCACATACACTGAGGACACTTTTGTTTTTGTATTTGGTAGTTTGAAGGTAAGGAGGTGAATAAATTATAAGAAACATTAAAGAAAACAGAAACACTGAAGCTGACTTGGAGACATAAAATTTCATGTTTGAATGGGAAGAGGTGAGCGGTGAGAGTCAACAATGAGCAAGACATTAAATAAATTTATGCATCACTGTTCCTAAGTGACAGTAAGTACTTCCTCTCCTGTTGCTGTCACAAGTATTTTCTTCTCTATACAAATTTTACAGAGAGATGGGACAAGGCCAGCCCAAAGGCTTTCTCTTGCAGGAGTGCAGTGGCTGAACATCCAGTTTCTGAAGAAAATTCTTACTTTGTCATGACCATCCTAATGTGACAACAGAAAGAAGGACACTGCCTTCAGCAAGGCAGGAAAATGGGAACTGGAAAGCATGAAAATATATATGGAGAAAATTAAAGGGAAAACCAAGAGATATCTAGTATTGCCTGAGATCCCCTTCCCTTGTGAAGGTGCACTCCTCATGAATCAGAACAGGTATTTGCTGGAAAGAGTTAATCTTTATTAACAGCCCCAGAATGCCCTTCAGCTGGTGCACAGCCTGGTTCAAAGGTTTTCCAGAAAAACAACATACCATAAACCAAAGGGCAACACTAATTGGAAGCAGTGTAATTCTGAAAACAGCAATACCTTTTTGTGCATTAATAACCGGAAATTAAATTTCATGTATGTTAGCAAAGCCCATCATAAAGCACCAGGTGAATGAGGGGCACAGGCAATAAGGGCAAGGGTTTGGAGCATGCTCAGTCACCATCCAGCAGCAGCCCCTATTCCTTGGTCACAGCCAATATTCCCAAAGGATTAGTCCTCAGCCTTGAACCCCTGGCTGTAGGAAATGGTTTGCACAATGTGGCTGCTCGTTGCTGCTTTGGAGATGGAAAAAGGAGTGACATGAATTCAGCTGTCCCCAAAAGCAAAGTTGCTCTGCTCATGTCCATGTGGAGTCAGGGCAGCAGCAAAGGGCTGCTGTGACTTGTCCCTCCAATTTGATGCTCCCCCTGTCCAGTGCTCAGGCTACTGGAGCTGTGAAGGACCTTGCCATCCGCACTGGATACACAAGTGAAAGACTTGTCTGAACAGTTAATGGGGTTTCAATGTTAAAATGTTGTGCAATGGAGAGGAGGTACAGGCGCATGCTGGGGTTGGGTTTGCTGCTGATGGCATTGCCTGAAATGGAAACTCAGCTAATATTTGGACTGCAGGGTGTGTGTGTCTTACATAAGGAAATGGCTTAATCTGGAAAAGGAGGCAGAAACACAAGGTCAGATCCTCTCTCCTCTGCCTTCATTTCCTCTTCTGGCTGCACTGGCTTCCCCAACACTGCAGAGGATTCAAGAGACTGACGTCTCCAAGACCAGGCTGTCTCTCTCCAGGGATTCCTGCAGTGCAAGCCAACACTCCAAGCCAGGGCTGCAAGGGATGGGTGCTGGGCTGGGATGCCTGATCACCTTGAGTTCAGTGACATCTTGAAGATAGCACAGCTCTGAGGAGATGCATCCGATTCAGAAGTTGTCCTGACCCTGCCTGGCATAATAAAGTTGTCTGCTGGTCAAACCAGGCTGATCACAAATAGTTGGAGATACCCGTGGACCATCTTCATTCCTGAGAGCTCATTTTTGGACAACCAGAGCTGTGTCCTCAAGCAGCTGTTGTGCCTGTGGTGGCAGTTCCTCCACCCGGGCAGACCCTCCACTTCTGCACTTCTTGACACACTAGAGAAACATTTTCTACTATTTGCTTTATTTCCAGCTCTTGGTGGTAAAGATGAAGAGTGGGGAAGCTTGAAAGCCAACGTATACCTGGCAAGAGAAAAAGCTCTCCAAGCACACCACAGACTGCAGGAAGGGGTGGTGACAACCAAGTGTCCCTGAGGAGGGACAGCCCTTGGCAGCTCTGAACCACAAACTTTGCTTGCCACAAGCTGCTGCTGCTGCTCAGGGTCTATTTTACTTTTCCTTGTCGCTGTGTTTGAGATACTTTTTGTCTGAAGGCCTCTCTCCCATTGAACCCATCCATCACCAGTGCTGACAGAGGTTCCTGCTGCCCGAAATGGCCAGGAAGACTCAGTGGAGCCAGAACCTCAGGGGTCAAGTCCAGGTTGTCGTGTCTGAGTGAACGCTGCTCCGGATGCACGTGGCCCAATGTCATGTTTGGAAGGCAGTGGAGGACCAAGAGGGAGGAGAAGGAAGGATAGGATGTAATCTTTCATCCTGAGAGCAAGCATGTGGGATGGGAATATTTCATTTTACTGCTGCTGATGGTCTGGCTCTAAGGGGGTGGAGGAAGGGAGTCCCCAGCCCAGGCAAGGAGCAGCCACCCTGGCACCACTCTCCTGCTAGCTGTTTTTGGCTGCAGGAAAAATACAAAACAGGGAATGATGGGGACATCAAGTTGAACTCAGTGATGCTTCTTGTGTCATCAAAGAGAAGAAGGTCTAAAGGTAAGAATGTCCCATGGTCAGGGCCCAGATCACATGTGTGAGCAGAGGAGGCAGGCTGCAGGCACAGCACTGAAGTGATGGACACAGAGTGAGCTCAGGGTACCCCAAAGCATCTGCCTCCCAGCTCACCTGATGGCTGCACTGGGCTTCCCTTCTCTCCAGGGTACCACCACTATCTTCCTTTATGCTCCTGCCAGTACCTCCAGCAGCACCAGTAATTCAGTAATTCCTGCAGCTGGTTTTACCCAGAGCTATTGCCCAAAGGTCCCTGCAGCACATCCCTCAATGCTCCTGCCAGTGTGACCCACAAAATTCCACATCTGTTGTTGGGGCTGAGCTCTTGTGGGCTATCCCTGCTAACAGGGACAGTGACATCCACAGCCTGCCTCAGCACCCCAGATTGTATCAGACAAACCCCACAAAGTGATCCTTGTCCCACACTATGGTCCCAGAGATGGGCACCCACTGAGCTTCCCCGGAGCAGGCACTGCAGATACAGTGGTCATGACCCACTCCCAGATTGCACTTTACTTGGTCCCATGTCCCTGGAAGAATGGCAGAATGCTCTGCTTCCCACAGGGCTGCCTCCTGCCCTGGGAGCAGCCCCAGCCATGCACAGAGGAGTGAGCACCTAGTCACACTCACATTGTTTCAACACATTTGCTTAATTTGTTTATCAAGAAATGTGTTTGGCCTCATCTGAGGGAAATGCTGTCTGTCATTCCCAGGCATCCTGCAGGGCCCCGGGGAGCTGACAGGTCCTGGCTCCTTCCTATCTCTCTTTAACTCCATTTGTTGGGCCTATTTCCCATTATTTTTTTTCCATATAGCACTCCCTTACCATTTTGGGATTAAAGTAAGAGATAACAAAATTATGTCTAAAAGAAGACCGTGACAGGTAGGGAAACAATGTAAGAACTGGGAAGATTATTTGGAAAAATGTTAAATTGATGGAAGTGTAAGAACTTGAAATCACGTTTTATCACTCCAGACAAAGTCGCTGTAGATTGGACTCACTTCATGGAAGTGGCAATGAATGAAAAATTACTAATTATGCTTAAAATATTAATTCTGTGCTTCCTTACAGGGAGCAAAGGATGCTCCATCAGTGTTGTGTGGCCCAAATGAGAGGTGGGGAAGTGAGCAGGATATCCCCCAACCCTGGCAGGGGGGGCTGGCTATATAAGGGAGGTTATTTGGGTGCTTGGGTGTTGCTGGAGCAGGGAGATAAAAGAACCCCAGGTGGGTTCAGGTAAGCAGCAACTTTCAGGGATGTAGCATTTGCCCCATGTGAGCACTTGTTGCTCTCCTGGTGTACAGTGTTTGAGGTTCAGAGTCCAAGCAAGCCCAGGAAAAGGGAGAGAGTGAGAACCACAGACCTGCTCCTGTCTGGGGCCCCTGCAGTGTGTTAAAGTTTGTGTTGTCTCAGGAATGCAGCCTCAGGGTCTGAGGTATCCTTGCCTCCTTCCAGAGGTGATTCATTCGTTGTTGGAGAATCTTGAAATCTTCTCCTTTTCCTCGTGGTGATGGGGTCTGACCTCCCTGCTCCTGTTCCCAAACTGCTGATGAGGACAGGGCACTTCCAGGGTTTCTGGGCTCAGCTTTGGCAGGACAGGCCCAGGGAAGCTCACCTGTTGAGCTGTACCTGTAGCTATTTATCTGTACCTGGGGTGATGCAGGCAGTCTTGGCTGCTTTAGTAGTTTTGTTGTGATAAAAACTGAGCATTTTTAAGCAATTATTCTTATTCTAATCCTTCCCATGGTTCCTGATGACAGTTTTGGATGTATCTCATGTTGTTTCCTGTTGCTTTATAGCCATCTTCTATCAAGTTAAATTAATAATATGGGGTTTTCTTCATGTGTAGAACATAATCATAAGGCTCCTACTGGCTCTCCTGTCACAGCTGTGGCAAGCTGAGTGTCTGTGTGACAATGTTTGCTCTGGTGGGTAGTAACCTACTGCAGCTGATCTTCTGGTCTATGGCAGCCAGTTAATTACTGATTGAAAAAGCCCCATGGTGTCTTAACTGAGGTTTCATGGGTTTAATGCCCTCTTCCCAGCTTCCTTCATGCCTCAGATCAGTGAGCTGCTGTCAGCCCTGTGATCCTTGCACAGCAGCTAGCTCATTACCTGACACTGCCACCACCAGAGCAGCACTACTGCTCTGGGCAGGGCAGGGGCAAGAGGGCTCTGAAGAGGGGGAGCTCAAAAGCCAGTTCTTGTCTTGGTGGGCTTGATGCAGATATATCTGATCTGAAACTATGAGATTTGGCTTTTGTAAGCTGCAGGAAACAAAACGGTACTATGGTTTTCGACTTCTGGCAGTCATCCTGCTCTGTTAAACTAAACCAAAATAGCTCTGGTTAGGGGAAAAAGAAACTTATTCAGTTCAATGCTTGAAAGAGGAGCTTAGGATGTGTTTTCAGACTAGTTCTCTCTTCCTGGGTGTGCTGGCAGCCTAATGCCAATGCTAAATCCTTGCCCATCAGTAGTGGGGTGCAGGAAAACATCTTTAACTGCTTCTGTTAGAGTCATAATTGCACTAATGAGTCTACTGTGTGATAACTCAAAGTGCACTGGCAGCTCTGCTGCCTTTCTCCAATCAATCCTGCTTGTGTTGAAGGACTGTGCCCTGTGCACTGTGGTTGTGCATTGGGCAGGTGGAGCTGTGCTCTGTCCCTCTGTCCCAAGTCAGACAGGAGACACCGTAACTCCTCCCTCTGGACAGTGATGCCTTCCCCTTTGCTCCGGCTGGATTCCATTGTCCTTGTGCTGGTTGTGCCTGGGGAGAGCTGCAGGTCCCGTTATCACCTGTGGGATGGAGCCAGCACAGTGGTGTTGGGTGATCCTCGCCAGCTCCCTGGCTGGCACTGCCAAAGCACGCAGGGCTTTCCTCCAAATGCTTCCACCACAGAGAAACACCCCTGCTGCTGCCAAGGGGACAGCAATGTCACTCGGCTGGGGAACAGCAGTGTGACAGCCACTTCAGCACTCAGTCCAGCAACGCTCTGTGAAAACAAAAGGTGTCTCCATGCCAGAAGGACTATCTTCACTCCCTGAGGAATACTTCAGATGTCTGGCAATTCCTGGGAGCCTTCCTCAATAAAAACATGAGGGAATGGGAGTGATGAGTTGCACAGCAGTGTCCTCTAAAGCTCAAGGCATGCTGGCTAAATATATGTCACATTCCTATAGCTCTTGCTGGGGTAAAGGCTGTACAAGCTACATCCAAAGTCTGCTTTCCTTCTCCATCAGAGGCACCTCTAGATCCAAAGCTAGCAGAGCCATTTACACCCTGGACTTCTTTTGGCTTTATTTTTTTTTTTTTTTAGCATACAAATAACCATGGAACCTTGATTCTCAAGCAAATACAACACCATTTCTTTGACCCATTTCTATGTGCTTCTGTCTCTGTCACAATATCCCTTAAACACTAGGGCATAAGACAAGGGAATCTTGTCTCCATTTTAGCAGTACAAATCTTGTGTTTTCCTTGTCCAAAATTGCAGAACAAGCATAAGGGGGTGGAGAAGCACTAAAGAAACACCATTCTCAGTCACAGGTCTTTAGAAAATGATAAGTTATCAGCTGGAGCAAGCTGGCACTTTCACTGTCCAAAGAAGGTACAGAAAGTAATAAAATATCATTAAAATTTCCTGTAGATCTGACACCAATGTGTAGCTCTCTGAGTAACTGAATAACTCTAAATAGAGCTCCTCTTTATGTAGAGGGGCCCAGTTCACACTAGAAAAAAAAATCAGTGCATGTTGTCCAATCTAATGGCCACAACAGACTTCCTAGTTTACTGAAATTTGGACTGGTTTAAATACTATTTTGGCCCTTGCCTAAATTCAGGACAATGTTTGAAGGGCAAATGCTGGTGCCCTTCAGAAGGTGACCAGAGCTCTCTGCCTGTGTTACCAGTTTCTTACTGACTGGTCATGGTGCCCTGTCCTGGAGGGATGGCCTGCAGATACCTGAGTTCACTTCCCTTCTGGAGTGGCTGGTAACAAGTACATGAAAGGCAGATAATTAAAACACTTCAAAGAAGCTAACAATCCAGACTGGGACTGAGAAAGGAGCATCAGTCTGCCCCCTCTGCTCTGCTGGAAGGGCTGTTTGTTTCCTTCTGTATTCCAGATTTCCCAAGGCTGTCATATTGTCAAACACTGCCATGATCTGTGAGTCTTTATTCCCAGATAAAGATGTGAACTCCCGGCTCTTGTCACAGATAACACACAAAGCATTACAGCGACAACACAAAGACCAAAAATTCAGCTTCAAGCACGCAGCCATTTGTTACTGTCCTCGGCCCCGGCCAGTCTGCTGCAGGTTGTTCACAACTGGGAGAGCTGAGCTGGGACAGCTCATCTCCATGTCCTCGGGTTCCTTAGGGATTTTCATCCTTCGGTGCTGTCTGTCCCCACCATCAGCTGCTGCAGGGCTGCTAAAGGCTGGTTACCAAGTGAGGATGTGCAGCCTTGGGGTCCTTCATGCCAAAATGCCAGAATTCCTCATCTGTGGCCCCAGAGGCATCCTTCCTGGCAGCGGGGGCCTCATCGCTGCTGTCTGACTCCGTAAGTGCTGGTGCACATCTGCTCTGTGAGCTTCTCTCCTGTTGTACTCTGGGTCAAGAGCTGAGATCTCATTTTCCTCTTGCAAGCGTCAGACCCACCTCCACTGGGAACCTGTAAGTTTGGTTCATTCACTACATCATAGGAAAGTTCTCAAAAAAAAAAAAAAGTAGCTTTTATGAGAAAACCTGTTTTGAAATAAATAGTTGAATGAAGACAAATCTGGAATCTTCTACTTAAAATGGCAATGAGTTTAGAGTAAAATTACATTATCTTTTGAGCAGTGCACAGCAAGAACTCCATCTTCTGAAGGTCATGTAATTTCAAGTAGCATTGCAGCAACTCTGGGCTGATGTAGCTGATTTTGGGGGACTGAAATTGCGATGAGGTATTTCATTACCTGCTAAGAACTAGAAAAGCTCCTTCTATCTGTGCCTGGTAGAAAACACTGCAAAAATAATTCTCTGCTCTAGCAGGATGCAAGGAACCTTTTCCATGGAGGTGGAAGCTGGTGATCTCCAGCATCCTCCCTTTGCTCAGCCCTCCCCGGTGCCTGTGACCAGCGGAGGCAGGGCTGGAATTGGGATCCCCAGCTCCCATTGTTCCCGGCCTGCCAGACAAAGGGTTAAGTAAATGTTTGGAGAAGATAAGGTGCCCTGTTGACAAGCAGCAGGCTCCAGCGGTCTCAGCAGGATCTCTCCCAGCAGTGATAAATGGGGAGGTTTTCAAAGTGGGATCAGCAGACGCCACGGAGAGGGAGGTTGCTGATGCCGTGATTGGCAGTGGGGAAGGAATCTGAAGGTGTTTAATGATCCCACACTCTGCCGCAGCTTTTTTAAAGACTGTGTCTAGCCAGAGGAAAATCCTCTATCAGCCACAGAGGCTCACGTTCCCGGGTCTTTTTTGTTGTTGTTGCGTTTTTGTTTTTTTTTTTTCCCACTAAAACATGGGAACATCTACTGAAAGGGATCCTGATAAGGACCCTCTGCGATTCCTCATCCTCTCATATCGGTTTGTCTCTTTTAATTTTCTCTTTGAAGTCCCCTTGGTATAGTAGGTGGACTGTTTAGTTTGGCTGACTTTGGTCAGTAACTGTGCTTGGGGGAAATAGTGTCTATTAAACTAAAAATTTGGGTCTTTTCTTCTCTGCATAGATGTGTTATTCCAGTTACTGTCTTATCATTCATTTGCTCTAGTAAGTATATTTAAATTACATCAAGGATAAAACCCTTGGAAGGATTTGAATCCCTGATGTGACATTATTTGGTATTCAGATCACTAAAGGGTTTCCTTCCTTTTAAATAGATTCCAAAAGCTGTTTGAAGGGCTGGCCACCAAAGTTTTTTTCACCACGCAGGTGAAATATTTTCTGTCCTCATCTCTGTCTGAAAACTGCCCTGGGCAGTAGGAAAAGCTGCAATGTTGGTGTGGGAGATGGAATTGAGCAGCAGAGCCTGGGACGATGAAGCTTTGCCATGGGGCTGCCTCTCAAACCAGGATTTTGGTCAGCTGTATTCCCTGTGGAGCAAGCAATGAGTATAAAACCCTGCCTGATACAATCTATACCTGATTTATGCCAGGAGAAGTGGGACAGGCAGGAATATTGATGGATAAATGGGACCCAGGCACAGGGAACGAGCTCATCCTTTGGACCAACCTCATCCTAAAAAGACTGGGGTGGGCAGATAAGTCTTTTTTGGGGGGGAGAAAACAGTCTGGGCAGTGCTAGTGCTGCTGACCTGTCAGGCTGGAGGGAGCCAGGGCTGGGAGGCTGCTCCATGGGTGGAGATGAAAGGAGCTGGGTACCCCCCAGCAAAGGGCCAAATGAGTCGGGACATGAAAAGCAGCAGAAAGTATCTGAAGAATGTAAACACCAAGGTGGAAGAGGAATTATTTAGCATGTTACGGGCTTGGAACTAGGTGCCAGGGGATGGAACAACGAGGAAACTCCCTCTTGCTAGCAGGGAAGCTTTGCTAGCAGCTGGAGGTGGAAAGGGAAGAAATGGTTTCAGCAGAGCAAGTCAAGAAGTCTTCTTGTCTGGAGGTTGCTGCTGCAGGGGGGCAATTGGAGCCACTGGCTTGCAGTCATCCCCTCATTGCAGTGCATTCCCACTTCCCCAGCGTGGGCTGGGAGCCAAGGGGGGTCACGCCAAGAACAAATAGGATTTAGTGATTGCAAGTAGGGAATGCGAAATGGCCAGAGGAATTTTGATTGAAATTTTATAACTTCAAGAAAAATCTGTCGCAGATAAATCAGGAGGTGGTTTAATAAACAATTTGAGAGATTAGTATTGAAACAAATCCCAGTTAAGTCTCAGCAGAGGGGCGGGTGAGGGAAGACCACTGCAGAGAAAGAACGTCAGGGGTATTACAGGCACTAAACAGAAGGCTTTCCAAATATATAAACAATCTGGGGAGGGGGCAGATTGGGAAACCTGTAAAAATAAGCAGAACCACATTAAAAGGCTAAGCAGTAGAGCACAATCAAATATTGAACATGGGATTGTGAGGGAGCTTTCATCTCTCAGTGCTGACCAGACCTTTCGTACCCGGACAGGAGCCAAGGCCAGGTCCCCAAGGGGGTGTGGGGCTTGAGGAGCACAGCCTGTGCCATGGTGGGACCCTGGTGAGATGTGGCAGCCTGCAACCAGACTGACCAGCATCCTCCTCCCATGGTCAAACATGAGATATCAAAGGAAATATCCCTTTAATGAGTGTCCTATATGTTTCAGACACTAAGCAGATGTCTTCCATACAAGATTTCTTAAATAAATGGGATTTGTATCTAAAAAGTTCATAGCAAAGCTTTGAAGATGTGCAGGACATGGTGATCCAAGAATAGATGAAGTATCTGGCAGAGTGTGTGCAGGTGACTTAGATGGAGTGAAAGCAAAGTCTCTCTGTAAGCAGCAAGCCCAGGAACAGCTCTGCAGGGATCTCACCCACCGGGACCAACCCCAAACCCATCTCCACCACAGAAATCTCTGCCTTGGTCAATAATATCCCTAAGAAAAGGAGATGGTGTGGAGGCAGGGATCTTTGACTTGGAAATCATTTGAAGCCAGACTCTAAGATGAGCATGTAGTACAGCTCCAGCTCCATGTCCCACTTTCTCCAGAGCACCCGTGGAAGAGCAGACACACTGCTCCTTGCCCAGACTTTGTGTCTCTTGCCTGCCTGCAGTGAACCCACAGAGATTCCCAGGTTTAGTGCCATCTGAAGTAGGAAGTTCAGAGCCATCCATCAGGTACATTTGACTCCCTGGATACCTGTTCCCAGCATCTCTGTCATCAGTGTGAGCAGTCCCTGTAATGAGGGTCTGTAAGAGCAGGACCCCCCAGCCAGAGCAGTGGAGGGAGCTGCACACTGATGCTGCAGGTACAGGCAGGTTCCCTTGGGTGGTGTCTGGCAGAGGAGCAGGGTGTCCTGGTGGAACTGGTGGCATCCTCAGGTGTCACTGTTACATCTGCCAGGACCCATCCAGATGAAGCAGTGCTGCTCCACCCAGCTCATCTTTAGACTGCCAGCTTTGCAACCGTGTCACCTGGGCTTGAGCAATCAGTGCCTGAAACACTGAGCCCACCCTCAGAAGGGAAGGAAAATGGCCTGTCCTTGGACTTGTGACTCCTGCTGAGGGAGACAGCCATGGGCAGGAGAGGACTGCAGAGTGTGATGGAGCTGAGCCCAGGAGGAGATGGTGCCTCCATCCTTGTCCTCTGGCTCCCCAGCAGCAGCACAGTGACAGATCCTGTAGATGGTCATGGAGGGCCTATTTTTAATCACCTTTCCACTGGGTTTTAGCAACGCCCCGTTCACACTTGCTCTGTGAAAAAGGATGTCAGAGCAGATTAACAGCTGGTTCCTGCCTGCTCCGACAGCTCTGACAATGCGTCCCTTCTTCTCAAGGTGACAGGAACATGCAGCTGCCTAATGGCTACAGAAGTGTCTATTCTTTCCCAGTGACATTTATTGTGAAATATCTGAGTGGGACTGAGAGACATGCAAGGTTTTCCCTCCCTTATCAGGCGACCCTGGTCAGTGTCCTGCTGTCAAGGACTAAAGTAATTTATGTCAGAGCTGCAAGTGTTTACTTATCTGCCCCAGCGCCCAGCTCGGCCGAGAGCAGCCAGACTGGCTCCAGTGGGGCTCACCAGCCTTTTCCTGCCGGTGGGAAAAGCTGGGTGACGGCTCTGTCCCAGCCACTCAGGGCAGGAGGGGCAAAAATGGGCCAGAAAAACCTTCCTGTGGCTCTGATGCAGGGGACAGAGGCACCAGAGATGTGAGAGTCACGGATACGTCAGCAAGAAGTGACACCCCAGAGCAGAAGGGACTGGAACAAAGCCTGAGCAGCTGCACGACGCGACTGCTCACAATGGTATGAGCTGAGGTGTGAGTTTAGAGAGGGTTTTGTCCAGTGGAGCAGAGCAGCATCCAGCCAGTGGAAGCTGCAGCAGCTCCCTGCACTGTTTTCCTGGGCATCACACCTGGGAGCCCACAGCAAGCACTGGGGAAACGGGGGAGAGCGACTTGACAGCTTCATGGCTTCCAGTTTCCTCATCTTCGGAACCTCTGGGGTTTTAGTGAGTGGAGGATTTGTGAGGGCAGAGGGGCTCCAGGAGGCAGAGGTGTTCAGGCACAAGGACAGACCTATACTGGGGATTGTTGGCTCTGCAGCAGCTTGGCAAGAGCATCCCAAATCCCTGTGAGCCTCACGGGCAGCTTTAAAGGGCTTGTCCAGTGCTTCTGTCTTGTGTCATGGCAGAGAACAGAGATTTCAGTGCATCTGGTCCTTAGACTGTACAACTTTCCCTCAGATTTGGTTCCAAAACTCTCCAGTTTTTGCAAAGCAGCACAATTATTCCCCCCCCCCCCCCCCCCCCCCACTGGCCACCATCCGTCATCCCAAACAGGGGAACAGCTTTCATCTCTCTGGAATTGCACATCCTTCGTGGCACAGCAGAGATGAGCATGGGCCTGATTGCTCTGCTGCCAGGGGTGCCTCCTTCCTGATGGATGTGCCCAGAGATAAATATTAGGCTGTGCTGATTTCCTCTCCGAAGCTCACAAGCTCTTGTTGTTGGGCGGGAAGCCTTTAACCAGTAGGGATGTTGTGAACAATAGATTAAAGGGGACAGACTATCTCTTGCTAAATGAGCTGTTATTTGAAATCAGCTTTTTCTTTTCTTCATTTTTTATTTTTTTTCCCCAAACCCAGGGCACTCCTCAGAAAAAAAGTACTCCACTGACGTAGTATTTCTCCTGACAAATATTTTTCTGAGCCGTCTCCCCTTTCCACCCATCAGGGCATGATCAAAGGGCTGGTCCTGCCCTTGGGAGGAGCTGTGAGTGCTTGGGCTGGCTGCAGGGCCCTGATTCCGTGCTGCCATCCCTGCCTGGTGGCACTGTCCCAAATGCTGAGGGACATGGTGTGGATCCTCCAGAGATGCCCTTTGGGGAGTGAGCTTTGTGGCCATCAAAGTGCCACTGGTCATGCTCAGCCCAGGAGTGATGCCAGAGGAGTGGCAGGACCAGTGAAGCTCTGCAAGGTGCCTTTCACCTGTGAGAAGAGAGTGTATCCGCACTTTCAGGAGCCTGGTGTCTGCTCAGCTTGTTTTCAAAACACCAGGAGATTTCTGAAAAGTAAGCTGATCCCATGAAGTGCAACCTCTCCTATTTTTTGCTGAAAACCCAAAGCACAGCAGTGAATAACACACAGCCCCAGTGCTCATCCCTTCACGCTCTCAACAGAGGCTCATAGGCAAAAGTACACTCACTTAAAAAAAAAAAAATCAGATATTTATTATGCCTTTGATGTTCCATAAGAACAGTTTTGGCTTCTGCTTAGTCTCCAACATCCGATTGACAATTGTTTATTAGTTTTAAAATAGCTGAAATTCATGTCAAACATTCCACATGTTAGAAAAATGTTTATGAAATGTTATCATAGTTTATTTAACTGTGAATGTTTAGGAAACTGGCATAAAATATAATGGACCACACAAGGCTCTGAGCAGCCCAACAATGAATGGTAGGCACATTTTATGGACCATGGGGAAGAGGGGTGCCACCTTATCCTCATGGAGAATCCTCCTGGTCCTTGGCTATGCTGTTGTGGCTTCAGGAGTCCAAGAGAAAAGGGTTTGGTTTATTTCAAGGATGTTTGTCCTAGAAGGTTTACAAGAGCAGTGCTCACAGTTGCCATTTTTTCACAACTGGGTTGAGAACAGGTTTTATATGCCAGGAGGGAGGGATCTCTTCTTGTGGGCCATGTGGGTTTGCTGGTGGACACTGAGTGCCCTGAGAGAAGTTTTGGATGCAGGGCATTGATATTCATTCATCATGAGCACTCACACTACACAGCACAATATACTCTCCAAGACATTGCAAATTTGGCTTTATAGTTGTGATAAAGATGCCTTTCTAAGAGGTTTGGATGGAATTTTAGTCCTTCCTGATCCAGATCTGCCATTCCCAGGCTGGGGATGTGCTGGCAGCCTGACCATGCAGCCCAGCTCTCTTCACATGGTCCTTTGTGTCTGCTTGGAGCAGGGCAGGCGCCATCCTCCGAACATGAGATCCCAAATGCAATCTGGGCAAGCAATGCCCTTCATTTTTAGACCCTTCTGCTCTGCAGCAAAATTTCTTCATCTTTAAGAGATACAGAAAAATATCACAGAATCCTATAATGGTTTGGGTTCAAAGGGATTTAATTTAATTTCATTCCACCCCCTGCCATGGGCAGGGACACCTTCCACTGTCCCAGGTTGCTCCAAGCCCTGTCCAGCCTGGCCTTGGACACTTCCAGGGATGGGGCAGTCACAGCTTCTCTGGGCACCCTGTGCCAGGGCCTGACCACCCTCAGAGGGAAAAATGTCTTCCTAATGTCTCATCTAAACCTGCCTTCTTCCAGTTTAACTCTCTAAAGACGCACACTAAAGCAGCAAATGATTGCAAGACTGTTCAGAGTCTTCTCAGTGAAATTCATATCAGAACCATGTCAACAAACAGTGGCCAACAACATCTGCTTGCCACTGATGGTTGTACATGGGATCAAATTTTTTATAATTCCCCATTTTTGTGAGCTTTCCCTTGAAACCTGCAGATCTAGCTGCAGGACATGGGAAGGAAATGCCAGGTTATTCTTCCCACTGGCTGACAGAGAAGTGGAACAATAGGAATGGATATTTTAGTCACTGGGTTAAAAATGCTTTTTTTCCCCTGATAAAAATGAACTCATGGGACTCTTTTTGTTCCAGAGCCCAGATGAACCCAGGAACCAAAGATGCTCCAATGCTGTGATCTTTTCTATAATATTTATTTGAGCTCAGAATAAAAACAGAATAATCCCTACACAGATTAATTGATTTTATCTCTAACATTTGAATTTTACAAAAAAAACACATTTCTTTCATTGATTTTATTTTTGACCAGTGGCGTACAAGTGGATCTGGTTTAAGCATCTTTGCTTGCCTGTTGCTTTACAATCCAACATTATTTTGTCCCTGCATCTCTGATCTCTGGGGCCTGGCTGTGCTCCCATTTAATAAAAAAATCCCACTGGTTCCATGGCTGCAGAACGGATGGAGAGCAGGGTTGGCACACCAGGCTCAGCACAGCAGGGTCACCTCCCTTGGTCACTGCAACACCACCAAAGGTGCCAGTGTTTTATTTCTGGGCCCTTGCTGTTCCCATCACCTTTGTCTGAACATTTTTTCCCCTCCAATCATAAAATTTCCACTTTTGATATTTAAAAATCTTATTTCTCATAAAACTCCGAAGTATGAAAATTTCTTTTAAAGAAATATACCGTTAATGTATCTTTATGAAGTGCAGCTGATGTTCGCAGCATGGGCTATGACTTTTTTATGTTCCCTACTTGTCCTTGAGACATTTTATTTTGACACCATATCCTTGCATTCTAAATTAAATCATATTTTTATTATCTGTTATATGCCAGTAGACAGCAGTGCCTTAAAGCTGTTGTACAGCTCCTTGTGTCCATCTCAGGCCACATTCCCCTCTTCCCCTCCACTTCCCCCATTGCTTCACCTCTCTAAAAAAGCAAGGATTGAGTTATCCACGCTGACAACAATTTACAGTGCCCATTAACAGTCATATAAATTCCAGTGGATCAAGGAAGCTTGGAGTGTATGATATTCAGGCACAGCTAATAGCTCTGGGCTAATTGCCATCTCGTGTTTCTGCTCTCCAGCCCCACTGTTTATATCTCCAGCCCAAGCAGGCAGTAAAAAAAGTTTCCAGAGTCACCCATGGAGGACTGGGAGCCGCTGGCTCCAGTAGCAGGCAGAGGGCTGGAGGTGGCAGTCACTTCCCATATTTAATGTGAGCTGCTCCTCCTGGTCCTGGAGGAAATGAGGTTGCTCTGATGGAACTTCTGCAGTAGTTGTATGGGAAACAATGGTGCCAGCTCCGTGTCATCATGGTTCTTATCACGGCTTGAGGGAACTGAGAGGGGTTGGTGGCTTTGGAGAAGTCTGTCAAATAATCTACATAGCATCTACACTTTTCTTTTTGGAAATCAGTAGCTTTAAGGGTTGATTAATCGAGATACTTATTGTGGAATCCTTGCTGGCTTGCACAGCTCGGTGAATAGAACTGTGGAATCTTTGCTGATAAAGAAGCACTCAGGTGTTAGTTGTCAAAGGAGTCTGGAAATCGGGACATTGCTCACACTGTGTTGGACTGGGGTGCTGGTAGCAGCGTGGAAAGGTGCTCCCCTTCTTTCATCAGCTGCCAGCAGAGGGGTTGTTCATGCAGGATGTGGGAGATCTGTGTTCTGAGCACTGCAGAGCCAAGAGGAGCATGTCTGTGTGCAGTTCAATGCCTTTCCCCATCTCATTTGCTGCCTTACAAGCCAAGACACCTTTTTTGTTTGTTTGTTTGTTTGTTTTGGGTTGGTTTTTTTTTGGAAATGAAAATTAATCCTCTCCAACATGTACACTTTTAATTAATTATTTGTGAGCTCATGCCTTTCATGTTGGTGGGGTTTGTCACTGGTGTTTGCTCTCAGTTGATCCATCCTGCCCTGTGCCAGGGTGGGGGAGTGGGATTTGATTATGGCACAATTAAACCTGACAGGGTTATCAGGTGACCCCTGGAACAATTGTAAAGCACTTTCCATCTTTTGCAAGATAAATCTTGTGTGGCTGCTTAGGTGCAAGAGCTGGAAAATCCTCCTGGGGTGGGACTGCTGGGGAAGTGGGGAGGTGTAAGGGAAAGGACAAGAGTCCCATCAGCATCTGGGGTGGGTCACGTTGTCAGAGCACACAAAGGTGACATCCAGACATCCTAGCAAGGATGGAAGCAAACTGTGCTCAGCTTCTCAAAGTGCAGTCCAAAGGCTGTCACTGCCACAGCCCGGGGGTGTCACGGCACGGGCAAAATGGGATTTAAATAAATTTGCCCATCACCGGTGCCAGCACAACCTGTACGAACCTTCCCTCTTGCACGCTGTTTCCGTGTCTTTCTGACCACATTTCAGCATGGAGAGAGGGCCAAAACCATTAATGTCAGGTGGGAGTCTCACCCTCCCACCCCATCACATTCTCCTGCTCCTCTCCTTCCCAGAATTTGCTGCTATCCCCAGCTATTTGCTGACTCACTCAATTCAGCAGCTTTCATCCTCCTCATCGCTCCCCAAAATATTTGATTTGACTATTTGTAGAGCTGACCTAACCCTCCTTCAATATTTGGAGAAAAAATGTCTTTTTCTACTACATTTTTTCCCTATAAATTGTCAGCATGGCCGGAATTCTCTTTATATTAAATACTCGGATTGACTGAGAGCTGAGTATCTGGGAGGTGAATGCTTCAGACTGTGAAGGATTTGCAAAGTTTCACCATCACAGCAGCACAGCCATGAGTGCCTTCTGAGCCACTGCTGAGAGGCAGCATGCCTGAAGATTTTAATCCAAACTCTTTGCACTGCTTTCCACTAAATCTGTTAAAATATGCATTGATTTTTTTTTTTTTTTTTTTTGCCTTAAAATTAAAATAGAGGAGTGGCTACTCGGGAGCATTGGGTTGCACTGAATGATACCCACTGAAGTGTCACAGTGGAGTGACATCTAAGCATCTACTTTGCTTTCCTTTCTTCTTATTTTATTATTTTGACCACTGGAATTACTAACACAACATCACAATATTATTTTGCACACGCAGATTAGCACTTTCCATCAGATAATCCACACATGAAGTCCACATGAGTATTTTCACACACAGGATCCTTTCAGCAGCCCCTTTCCTCAGCCATATCCTGCGCTCCTATCCCAAACTGCAGCTCCTGACTGGGCTCTTGAGACAACCAAAATCCCTGCCAGAGGAAATTGGCTGTTTCCCCTTTTTTTTTTTTTTTTCAGACTTTGTTTTTTCAGGTTGGACTCTTGGTCTCCTTGGAGAGGTGCAGTGAGAGGGACTCAGGTGGGCAGCCAGGCAGGGAGGGAAGTGTTGGTGTCAGGAGAGGAGCCGTGGTGGGGAGGAGGAAGAGATGGGATGTGCAGGACACATCTCTCCCCAGACATTGGAAGGGAAAAGCAACAAAACCCTGGACAACAAATGAATTCAGCTTTTCACTTTTGTGATTTTGCAGTAAACCCAAGATCAGTAAATTGATTTTTGTAGTAATAAAAGCTGAACACTCATAACCCCCAAAGCAATAAACATTTTACTGCTGTTTAGAATTTATATTTTTATTTCCAGTCTTTTCCTTGGAAATGCCCTGAGGGGGAGGATTTTATGTGCAGCTCTATAAATGAACCAAGTGCAAATATTTTTATTTTCTGCTAAACATCAAAATTTTGATGCATCCTCATGAGGCCAAATGCACTTCTTAAAAGTACAGTGAGCCAGCAGAGTAACTTGGCTGGAGGAAAAGCATTATCAGTAAAATGTTGGACAATGGGCACTGGGCAGAACAGGATGGCCACAATAACTATCAGTTTCTGATTTTGACCCTTTTGTTTCTTGAATTTGAGTTAGACTTAAACATGTTGTTTTCTGTGTTTGTGAGTCCCTGTAATTCCTGCTTTGAGAACAGGGGAGAAGATACTGAAGTGCCTCAAGAAGAATCATTCCTTTCCCTCTGGTTCTTGGATCAGTGTTTCCTTATCTAGATCTCTAGATTCTGCTGCTGTACAACAGCAAGGCTTGGATTGGTGCTGAGCTGATTTACACCCATGAGAAGCTGGTCCATCTTAACTGTGGTCGATAATTTCTAGGAGGGTGTGAAAAGAGTACATGCAATGTTCACTTGGAGCCTTGGGATGTCCCAGGGTTTTGAAGCTTAAAATAACAGTGCAGTGTTGGATGAGGAGTCCATTACAGGTACATTTTAGACATTTCTGAAATGTTTGAGCTGTAACTCTTCTCTCTTCACAGTCCCGGGTGGCCAGAATTCATGGCAAAAAAAAATACACCTGGCTTTTTATGCAAAGGGATGAAAGAAGCAATACATATAAAGGATATTAATGCTCTATAAAGCACCCTGGAAATATTCCTTCTGTAAAATAAATATATAGCACATACTGATGGCATCTCATAAGGGGACCCAGGTGATTCAGCACTTGGCTGCAAGAGTGATGTGTTCATGGCTCTCCCCATGGAAGTAACCTCTGTGCCATGGAATGACATCCAGGAGAAGATGCACAGAGCTTTGTACAGGTATAATTGAAGGCTGGAGGACCCAGATGTCAGATTTTGGTGAGCTCTCTTAACCACGGCCATGTCTCAGAAAACTTGATGTGGGCAGGAGCCTTGTTTGTGCATTTCTGTGGCCATTCTCAAGTGCCTCCAGCTCTTGCCTTCCACCCTCACCTTCTCTTTTACACCCTCTTTTTAATTCCACTTAAGATCCACTTCTCTCCTTCACCAGCACAAGAAGGGGAGAATGGGAGATGGAGAAACTTCTTCTGCTTGGCACCAACTCCTAAATTCTCTGCTCATCCATGAATCCCCACCGTGAGCCAAGCTTAATGAATCAAAATGTTAATTAACACACACATAAATTCAACAGCCCTGGGTGGATGATGCCTGGCCCCCTCTGCTACTCTGAATTCCTCCCCCTCATCATCATCACATCTTCTGGCTCTCTCCTTCATTAGTTTTTATTTGATGATTTAATACCAGTGTTAGTAAAAAATTATCAGCTCTAGCGTGCATGCACAGCAAGCTGCAAGTCAGGGCTGTAAAACATGAGGCAATTCATGCTGCAAAGATGTCACACAACTAAAGAAATCTCTCCCTCATTTCCACTGAGGCCTGAATGGACACAGAGATCTGAAATCCTGGGCAGTACCCATGGATAGCACTTGGATCTCATAAGAAGAAAAGCACATAACCATCAGGTAAAATGAAATAAAAAGTAGTTTCTTTGCAATGAAACAGGGTATCCTGGCCTGAAAGAAAAGCAAAAATAATAGGAGTGGCATTTTAATGTGTTTTCTTCTCATGAGTGGATGGTTGCAGCAAGAATGATGGACTGCCCTGGTAGAAACCACTGCCAGCCATGGGCTGAGGGGCTCTGAGGTAAAAATAAAGCCCTGGGTTGATGTGTCCCCTCCAGGTGCCTTCTCCTGCCCATCATCATTCACTCAACATGGTCCTATCAGTTTGAATTTTGGGGACCCAGCATCAATCACCACAGGGAGAAGTGTTTGACACTGCAGCCTCTGGGTGGGCTCAGACCAGTTGCTTTTCTTTGGTAATTAAGGAAGATTACACAAATGATTAAGCCTTTATTTACCATTAATGACCAGAGTTTACTGAGCTGTGGCACTGACCTGTCAACCCCACAGGCTGGGGACTCATCCTGAGCACCAGAAGCTGGAGGAGCCCATAAGCAAGCACAGAATTAGGACTCAAAAAGGGACTTTTGGAGAAGGATGGGTGCTTACTACCCTGGCTAAGGCTCTTGAGCTGCCAATGGTGCTGCTGCAGCCACTGCCTTTTCTGGGATTGCCCTGGGATGCTGAGCAGCAGGGAATATGTGAAGTGTCTCAGGCACTGACAGTTAACACACACACACAGCCTGCACCAGATAAAGGAGAGAAAACACCACCCTGAGAGAAAACACAGGATTTCTCCTTCTGCCATCCTTCATCTCTGTTGACTCCTGATTGCAATCTCCCAGACCCCTGGGTGGGTGGCTCCCAGCGGCCATCCCTTGGCCACAGGGCTTCCAGAGACACTTTCTGCAGGGTAGAGCAGCCTTCCCTGCAGGCCATGTCCTCATCAAGGTTCCCTATAGGCTGTGTGGGTTTTAGGGGGGAAAACAGCTGGTTTTTGTTAGGTTCTAGTGGTGGCTCCATCAGGAGATGGTCCCTGGAATGTGGCACACCCTGGGCCACCCTTCAACCCCACTTTCTCTAAACATCTTTCTGCACTGTGCAATGGGAAAAAAAATTGCAAATGCCTTTCCTTTGGCATTGAGTGAGTGAAGTATTTCTGGATCAAACCCAAATTCAAAGTCTTGCTTTCTGACAACCAAAGAAATCCAGAGGGTTTTCTTTGGTGAGAAAGAAGAGAATTGAAAAGTGGTCTGACAGGTTAAAGAAAGGTGAATGTCAGGGGTTAAAGAAGAAAACACCTTCAGAATTTAATTAAGTATTTAACACTAAATACACTGAATGATGCACTGGAAAATTTTTGTCCATCAGACAAGGCTTTGGATCAATTTGTTCTGCCTTTGCACCACCATCGATTTCCACTCCTGGACCATTAGTGCTGCCAGGGCCCTGCCTGTGGGTGGGGGCTAGAGGTTCTGCTGGAAAACTTCTCATCTCCTCTCTTCACACAGGAAAAAAACCTCAGAGATGTCCAGCCCTTCAGAAACATACCCCTTTACCCAGCTCCTACATGCCACTGGTCACTGATAGGTGTTGGGGCAGATCCCTCCATCCTGAGCTGCAGAAAAACTGCTGAGCTCAAGTCGAGGATGGAGAGGGTGAATAGACACAAAATCTCCCATTAATGGCCAGACCCTGCTGCCAGCCCAGACAGCTGGAGGGCTGCACATGTGCCAGCATGGGCAGACCCACTTCCTAAAATAGCTTTGGGATTGATGCTTCCAGGGCTCAACATTTTCTGAGGTGTGGGGGCAATGCTTTGTTCTGATGTGCTGCCTTCCCCGATAGCCATTGCAGGGACCAAATGAGCTGCAGGGAAATTAATTGGAAAACTCTCAGTCCCCCCCAGGCTCTCAGCATACCCACAGTAATGTCACCAGCAACCCGCAGTGACAGCAGTGCAGAGCTCTCATAGAAAAGCAGAGATTCAGGGATTTCCTTCACCCCTGCCCCAGGCAGGGCCAAGGCTCTCTGGAATTGTGTTAGTGGGAGTCATTTTCATTTGATCACAGCGTTGGAAAGGATTTAAATTCAGGCTGCTTCCATCCTGTCCTTCTGATTTTATTTCTTTAATACAAAAATACCTGAAACAGAATATTTGTACCCCACAGTCCTTGGATGTCAGGAATCTCTCCTAGAATTCTTATAATGCTGAAATATCATAGAATGGTTTGGGTTGGAAGAGACCTCAAAGACCATCTCATTCCAGCTCCCTGCCATGGCCATGGACACCTTTCACTATTCCAGGTGGCTCCAAGCCCCATCCAACCTGGCCTTGAACACTTCCCGGGAGGAGGCAGTTATGGTTTCTATGGGCAGCCTGAGGACACACTCACAACCCTCACAGGAGAGAATTTCTTGTTAATCCCTAATCTAAACCTATGTAAATATGGCCTCTGCAGTCCATCCTTTAGGGCAGGGAGACATCACTGTCCTGATCCAACAACAGCAGAGGAAAAAGGGATCAAGCACTTCCAAACCACTGGCACCAGCATCACCAATTAAGTAAGAATTGCTTTGTTGTTCCTCCACAGCCTTAGGGTTTTTGTTAATCTTCAGGAGTGGGGTGAAGCTGCAGGGACAGGATTTCTGTACCAACCCAGAGACACAATTCTGCTGGGATTCACACCCATACCCAGGTCCTGCCAGAACAGCCAAGTAGTCAGAACACAGAGATGGGGGAAAAGGATTATGGAGAAAGGAAAGGGCTCCACTGCACCCAGATATAGACTAATAAGTGAACCATTCATCTGATAGGGACACGAGGGAAGTTTGCAGATATTGAGCCCCACTACAATTCAGTAATACCACTTGTCTTTATCTCTTGCCCAAGTAACACAAACATTTATGGAATTACATTTTAAGGCTTTTAAAGGTGTATTTAGAACGTGTTTCCTTTGAAGTGTTATCTTTGCAAGCTCTCATACGCTGATAAAAGCCGTGTTTAGCTGCCTCGCAAGGAGTGCTCGAAAACTGCCGGTGCAGAGATTTTCACTCTTTTGGGCAGGACAGGGCAGCCTTCCCAGGGGCTGTGTTTTGCCTCAAGCTGCTGGCATTTGCCACAGTCCTTTCCCAGCAGAGCCACGGTGTTTGCAGGAAAGCAGCAGTGAGAGGTCTGTCGTGGTGGGACCGACAGCGTGGGGCAATCTTTGGAGTTGGGTGACATCCTCGGAGGCTGTGAAGCTTTAACACAACGAAACAAGAGTCCCGGGGTTTTGCAGACATCACTGCCTGTGAGCTCCACTTCCCTCCCTGGGAACCTTCAGGAGAAGGGAAACAACGTGGTGAAACAAATGACTTCATTCCAGGCTGGTTCCAGTTAGCATCCCCATCCCTCCTCGCAGCCCTGCCCAGAGATGAAGACATTGTTCAACAGCTCATCACTCACCGGCAGGCTCCGTGCAGGCAGCCAATGCACAGACCCCAAGCCTCATCCCGCAGGCAGAAGACTTGACCCAAAGCTCCTTGAGACCTATGGAAAGGCTCCAGTGGATTTCTATGGGTCTTGGATCTCAGCAAATGTTGGCAAACTCCGCCAAAGCTAATGGGAATGTTGCTGGCAGCACAGGCTGACGGGTCAAGCAAAGGGAGAAAATTAATTTATCAAGCAAGAGGATTTGTCTTCCCTTGAAGTTTCCAAGGAGTTTCTTAACAGGATGCTCATTAACATACCACTGAGGGAGGAGGGACGCCTCTCTACGTGCCATTTTAAATACCAACAGCTCCAGATTGGCAATGGTCACATGGCAAACAGCTCAAGGGGGTGGAAATGGCTCTCCCCATTCCCTCTGACCCTTTTCTGGCCCTCCCCAGCTCCATGCAGACTGTCTTGCTCCTGACCTCCACCCTCGACTGCAGCTGAAATCTTGGTGCTGGAGCTGGGCCATGATCACTCCAGCCCTGCTCAACTGCCTTTTTGGAGTTGCTTTCATTCATTTCCTTCACCCCAAGCACCACCCCCCACCCCCAAAATCACCATGCACAGCTTGTCTGAACATGTGCCGAACCCGATAAGCTTTTGGCAACTGCCGGAATAAATTGCTTTAATAAAAATGAAAACCATTTTGTGGGGGGAGCAGAGAGGGAAGGGAAGCAAAAGCAAATACAAAAATAATGTGCAGGCAAGGGCCCATGTGATCACCTGGCAGAAAGAGGCATTCCCAAATCAAAGCATAAATCATGGGGCTGGGAGCTGCCAGGCCAGTGTGGGGGCAGGCAGTGAAGCCCTTCACTCCTAGGTTCACATTCATTGCTGCAAAGAGCACGGAGTGAGTGTTGCTTTCACCAGGTGATGGAGGGGAATGCGCTAAAATAGCTCCCAAAAGGAGCTGCATGAGGGGCAGGCTCCAGGGGCGTGTGGCTGCAGTGGTTTTACTGGGGTGGGTGTGCTCAGAGCCCTCCAGGCAGGATGGGGATGTAGGGGAGAAGGAAGGTTTGCAGGATCCATCCTCCAGCCACCTCTGTGTGCCAAGCTCCATTCCATCCCACAGTAAGGCCAGGGAGCAAGCCAGGCAAGCAGAGCCTGCAATAACCCATGCCTGGAAGGTTCTGAATTGGACACAGCCCTTGTGGGGGAGAAGTTGGCCCAAATTTAGCACATTCCACAAAGGAGTTTTCACACTTGGAGAAGGATTCTGCAGAGGTTCTTTTAAATACTTGGGAGGATGATGTCTTTATCTGTGCTCAGGAGGAAAGGACATAAATCCCAGACATGGCACAGCCGTGTTCACCAGGCTGACAGTGACACACTTGGTGGAGAGTTACTGTAAACTGCCTAAAAGTTGATCACCCAGACCTGCAAACCAAAGGGTTTTTTCTTTTTTAAAAAAATATTATTTATTTAAAGGTTGGTGTAAAAACAGTGATGGATTAGTGGGTTAAATGCTCCACAGCTGGTTCAACGTTTGCTCTTTCCACTTCAACTGGATTTAGGCAGATCATCTCATTCCTGTTTTTTATTGTGGCAGGAGCACTTTGCTGCTGGCTTTCCATCTTAGGAAGGAGAAGGTGGAAACAGAGAAAAAAACCCAACTTTGGCACATTCAGGGCTCCTATCTTGGGTATTCAGGTGCTGCCTCACTGGAGATAACACATCAGGGAGAGCCAAAGAGAGCTATAGGGCATCTTTTTTTCCAAGGATCTTTGCCAGAAATTAAGTTCAAAATAAGTTTTCTTGTCTTTAATACTGATATGTTATTGATTAATTAATTACAGAGGGATGAATGACATATTTGTGTGTTGTGGTTAAACCATTTAAAGCCTAAGAGCTGTCATCCTTCCCCAGCTCTTGAGAGCAGGAGCCTTTCCAGTGAAAAGCTTTGCTAACAAAGCAGTTGAGAAAAATATTTACTGCCAGAGTTTCTTCAATTGACATTTGCATCTTCTGTAATTTGCAGACTCCGTGCAATTTGAGCCATTTTCATGGGACTATAATTTATGGGAAGTGTCTCTGTAAAAAAAAAAAAAAAAAAAAACAAAACACAAAAGCATCTTTTGCTCTGAAATTCACACTTAATTTTTTACCTCTTTTTGGCCAGGGGACGAGGGAGGGGCAAGGGAAAATGGTTATTGCAGGAGACAGAGCAGAGATGGAGGAGTAAGAGACAGGAAGGACTATTAAGTGCAGAGTTTCTCAAACTATGGGTCGTGACCACTTAAAAGAGAGCCAGGACATGTCAAAGGACAGGAGGGTCCTCCTTGGTTTAACCAAGTGGGAGCCAGCTGAAAAAGACCTGGCTCCCCTCTACCCTTAGGAAAAAGATGAATTTTGGGCAAGATTGGCATCCTGGTCCAGCCTGGATGGGAACGCAAGTTGGAAGAGGGGCTGCCTGGCTGTCCTCCATCCCTGGGCAGTGGGAGCCAGCTGTGAACTCCCTCTACATGTTTTCATGTTAGAGAGGAAATGGTTACAAAACCCTAATTGCATTAATCTCCTCCTTGAAGAAGGAGGGGAAGGCAGAGGTGAGGAGAAGTACCCCAACAGTTCAACTCTTTTGTGTTTCCCCAGCCTCGGCTGAGCTGCTGCTGGCTGAGAGATGGCATGGAGATGGATGAGTCAAAAAAAAAAAAATCTAAATATTAAAAGTGTTTGTTTTAACTTTTGGCACAGCCTACCCAGCCTCCAACATCCTCAGCAGGGAGCCAGGCACCCTGAGCTCTGCAAGCCACACCATCCACGCAGACAGACAACTTTTCTCAGAGCATAAACGGTTTAAACTTTTGTTCATTGGCAAGATGTGAGTAAAAGGAACAAGAACAGGTGAATTTAGGTGGGATCACAAAAACTTACAACGTGTTTCCTGACTAGACAAGTTGTGCCAAAGCCTGGCATCGACAACTACCTTCCCACCACCCTTTTGCACTTCATTGAGAACAGCTGCCACCCAGTTTGATGATGTCTTTGTACTCTCCTGCACGTTTCCAGCACCTTGGAAGGCAAGAGCTGCATACCCAGGGCATTTGCAGCCCAGATGGTGCAGGTTGGAGAAGGTGAAGGAAAACTGAGCCCGAGTGGAAAGGACTCATCTGCCTCTCCTTCCAGCTGAGTGACATCTCTCACACCTGGCTGCCCTTTTCCCAGCTGATCTGGTTTTGTATCTTTTAGAAACGGAAATTCAAGGCAGCTTTTTTTGTTTGTTTGTTTGTTTGTTTGTTTCTGAGATCTGTGGGTGACCCCCAGGGTTAAAGCGACACCCAGTGCCACCCCATGCAAATCCAGGGAGAAGTGGCACAACCACAGCCCACAAAGGTTGCCTTTGTTATTTAGCATAATTTAAATGCTTTTAACACCAGAAAATTATTGGTTTAGCTAAACCTCTCCTTGTCTCACTTTTACAGCCTTTCCCCCTCTTCAAGGTGAGAAAAGCAGGCAGCAGCCTCCTTGCCCTGGTTCTGCAGGTAATGATGCTCCATCCCTCGGGTCCAGCACCCAGTGCTGCCCAGGGTGATGGGAGCCCTCCGAGCATGTGGGCACCCAAATCCTGACCCGGGCGATGTCCCGGGCTGTGTCCTGTGCAGGCAGCTGCAGGCACAGGAGGTGTTTCGAAGCCATCGAGCAGCCTCTGGTGGAAGCTGCCTGCTATGTGTGTGCTGCCTTCCGAGTGTGTCCTGCCAGAGCTCGGTATTCCTGGGGATGTGGCAGCTGATCAAGGGAATATTTCCTTCTCTCATTGCAGCACCCGGCTGGTAACATTGATCTACCTCCCCTTTATATTTTTGTGTTTCTGTGTCTGCTGGGGAGCAGCAGCTGCCCATGTGCTTGTTCTTCCTGCAGTGACTCTTTTGGATTTGCTCTGATGGGATTCGCCCAAGAGGATCGGGCTGTGAAGTGTCCCCAGGCTGTGACAAGTGACAGGACCAGGGGGAACAGCTTCAAACTGGCAGAGGGTATGGTTAGATTAAATATCAGGGAGAAACCCTTCAGCTGCTGGCACACGTTGTCCAGAGAAGCTGTTTGCCTGATCCCTTGTGCCTATGAGTTATTGTTAATAATGTGGGGATTCTTTTGTCAGCATCCTAAAGGGCTTTAACAGCATCCTCACCTAGGGCCTCCATCCACATCCATGGCCCTGGAGTGCTCATTTCAGCCCAGCATGAGATTGTCAGCTCCTGTCCCAGGGATGCTGCAGCATGCTTGATGTCCAGCTCTGGCCATGTCACCATGAAATCACCTGCTGGCTTGGGCTCTTGGATTTGATCTCCAGCTCTGCTCTGTGCTCAGGTCCTGTAGCCCAGCCCATAGGGAACATCTCCCCTGGGTGTCTTTAGTGCCCTGTGGTGTTCTCTTCAGTGGGAAAAAATCATGTACTTCCTTTCCTGAAACAGGTGTTTTTTTCCATTCTATTGGTCCTGTGGAGTGAAGGGTAAGCTGCACCCATAACAGATGTTCATTCTGTTGACCAGCTTTTCCTGAAAGCCTAACTTACTCTTTCCTTTGCTTTTGGGTGGGGGTCAGTATTACTCAGCTCTGGGGATGAGTGCTCCCACCATCAGAACTGTTTCCCCATTACATATTCAGAAAGGATCTGGAACCTATTGAAGTTCCTTCTTGTCTTGCTCGGTCATCTCTCTGGCTTTCCAGTTGCAGCCAACTGTCTCAGTCTTGACCAAATGCCTTCACATTGCATCAGTGGATTTGCATTTCTTTTCTTGTTTTATTGTTTTCCTTCTAGAAGATGGTCTTGATTTTTTTTTTTTTTCAAGTGCCTTAGATGTAAAGAAATCCATTCCTGCCCAGATCGTTTGGCTCTTCAGCCAGGAAGCAGACAACCCTTGGTTTCTGTGAGCAATCTGTGTGATCATCGGTAGACACTTGCAAGACAAGAGGAGGCTATATGGAGATGATTCCCAGAAATGTCCATTCTGCCTTCTTGTACACCAGCACAACACTTCCAGACAGCTGCTCTGCCTCAAGCCTCCTCAGACTCACCAGCAGCTGCTCCCAGTAACCTTTCTTTTGGTGTTTCTCTCCTTGATGCTCCAGACAGAGCTGCCACTGAGCTGTTGGAGGCAGGTGTGGGATGGTGTCAGTGCCCCCATAGCTCAGTGCCTCAGGTCCCAATGTCACTGCTCAGACATCTGGCTGCTGCAGGTGATCTCCCCAAACCCCACACCTCCTAGTCACCCCACTGCCCCTCCCATGATGTCACCAGGCTGGTCTGAGCAAGGATCTCTCTTCCATGTGGTTGCTATTAATTCCACCACCGCAAGCCTCAGCCTGAGGTCCCAGGCCATATCAAGCAGTCGATCTCTAATTGTCATATCCGACAATAAAACAAAGGGCTCAAAAAGAGGGGGAATATTAAAGCCAGGAGCAGAATGCTTGGATGGAAAACATCCCCTTTATCTTGTGCTGTGGCCCTCTTGCAGACGAATGAGTCAGGAATTTCATGCACGTAGACCAATCACCAAACTGTCCCTACAGGTCTGCCCAGGACCACGGCTTGCCGAGCAGCTGCTTGTTTACCTGCCACCATTTCCATAGCATGGGTGTGCAGCCACATTCCTGGGAGCCCCAGCTGCTCCCACCTGCCCGACCTGTCCGAGAGCGGGAGCGAGGCTCGCAGCCACGGTTTGAGAGATGTGATTGCCACAGGGAAACACTGCCAAGGATGCTCAGCGCTCTGCTGGGATGACTGAGGAGCCAGCTCAGCAGCTGGGGTGTAAGGCAGCGTGCTGGCATCACTGCTGGTGGATGGAGGGACTTTACAGCAGCTGAAGCTCTGAGCTGTGGCAGGCGCTGAGCTCTGGGATGCGGGACATGGAATGACTCAGAAGAGGAGCAGCTCAGCCTCAGTGAGCCAAATGCCCTTCCACAGGAGCTCTCCCTATCGGCTGGCCCTGGAAATGTCACAAGGAAACCACCCTCCTCAGGTTACGTGTCCTATTAAGCAAGAGGGACGCGTCCCTCCCGAGCCAGAGCCGCGCTCGGGGGTGGCTGTGCCAGCACAGCGAGGTCCTGCTCGCAGGGCAGCTTTTGGCAAAGCAGGATGGGCTGCCTGGGTCCCACATCCGTAGGCAACAACTTCTTATTGCTTTTTATCAGCGCCAGGCTGATGGGGAGCAAGCGCATCTCTTGCTCTTTCCTGGAGCTGCTCCTGTCCGCAGCACTGCGGGGGAAGGCTGTCCCTGCCCAGCCTGGGCAGGGGAATCCGTGCCAGCATTTTCCCCAGGGGATGCTGAAGTAGCTGCACTTCAAAGGCTCCGGAAGTGTCCATTTTGCCTTGGGCTCCACCAGCCCACGGTTTAGGGTGAAAGCTGCTTGTGTCAGCAGCTGGAGCTGGGAGGAAACGCGGGCTGAGCTAGGGCTGCTGGCCAGGATCAGCCTCCGAGTCGCCCAGCCTTTCCTCACTGGTCCCTAAAACATCCCCAGCCACTGCGAATTGTCCCCAGAAGAAAATCCAGGATGATCATGGGTTTTCATCCTGCACTTGAAACAGTCATTTGGGTCAGTTTGGGCACATCCCTTTCCCTCTGCCCAATGTTTGGGCTGGGGGTTGTTGTGTGCCCTGGGCTGTGCCACTCTAGTTTAGTAAGATGCTGCTGCTATTGCTACTACTGTCACATCTCTTTTTCTTTTTTTTCCCCTCTCCTTCTCAAAATTTGCCAAGTTGTATGAAACAAAAACAAAAACAACAACAACAACAAAAAACCAACTTCCCATCTTAATCCTGGATGAATTATTTAAAAGGGTCTGTTTGCTAATGTGATTGACTTCAACTAACAGGGCAGGTTGAGCTGTAATTATGGGAAAACAATCAAATCTCTATCTGGATTCACACCATACTGGTCTTGCCACTTTTTGTGTTACAGCAGAACCTGTTAGGCAGCTCTAGCTAAGCTGAGCCTCCTTTCTGCTGCTGGGGCAAAGAAACGCAAACCAGTAGAACCAGTCAGGCTGCAAGGAAAAATTACGGCTTATTGTCTGTGCAAGTTCACCCACACTGCTCACTCCTGTCTCCCGTGTCCCAGATGACCGTCTCCTGATCACGACCTAAACTGAGCTCCAGGAGCCGAGGAAGAGGAACAGGCGCAGTCCTCCGACGTGAGTATTGTGCTTGCACTGATTTTTATCTGTCCCCCAGCATCCTAGGCAGTGTTGTGTAGCTGGGAAGGGAGCTGGCGTGAGCCACACATGGAGAGCTGCCCAAAATTCGCTCATCAGAGTGCCGGGAGAGCTGTCACTTGGTGCTGGCAGACGGAGCCTGGTCCAGCTCCCATCTGATGGGCAGAGGTTGGTGTGTCACGGGTTTGCTTGGTTTTTTGTCCGCTCTCAGAGTTCGAGGAGGAAATTTGGATTTGTTTAGCAGCTAGATGGTTTGTGGCAAAGTGGCAGCTCTGAGGGGTCGGTGGGGAGTGGACCTGAGCCCGCCCGGGCTGCATGGCACTGCCCAGCCACAAAACCCGGGGCTCTGCTCTTAGCAAAAACTTCTCCTCTGGCATTTTCCACCTGAGCGTGAAAGGTAATGGGATATCCCTGCGATCCGAAATGCTGAGAAATGGCATCCAGCTCCACTCAGTGGGACTGAGATAGCTGTGGAGAGTCAGAGCAATTTCTGGGTGTCAGGGTTTATGTGAGTACTAGGGAGCCCAGTTGTGTTTGCATCCAGAGGCAGGAACAGAAAACTTCCCTGAGCAAACATCCAGCAGTGTGACAGCCAAGGGGGAGCAGAGCTTCGGCCAGGTGGGATGAGCTGTGTGGGATCCAGGACGTGCTCATCCTGGGCAGGCAGCACCTGGGTGTAAGTGCTGGGTGCTGGGGGTGCATCACCCCCTTGCACACCTGATCCACTTTCCATGTAGCATTTCACTGCCCCATCCTGCACCAAGCCATGCATATGCTGGGCAGTAAATAACTTTAAATGGAGTTGTAGGTCTCCCTTCCCACCCCATTTCACACCTTGAACTCACCACTGTTGCCAAAGCTGAGAACAAATTTGCTGCTTCTTCCCTCGGTGGCAGCTTGGAGCTGGGTTGTGGTGACCCCTGCTAGCAGGGTAAGGTGGCCGTCTGTCCCCGTTGTGTCCTTTGTGGGACATCCTGACAGTGCCCTCCTGGGTTGTCCAGATACGTTCCTTCAGGCAGCATAAATGTTCAGAGAGGCTGGAGCTTGCTGGGGTTCCAGCAGCCCCAGGCACAAGGTGTAATGGTACCTAGGGCTGGCATCCTCCTTCCCTATTTTAAATCCAGGAGGAAGGAAGTGATGGTGGGATTGCTGCAGGGGAGCGGCTGTGCCCACACACACTGCTCCTGCACAGGGTTTTGTTGCTGTGGGTTGGACTGTCCCCACAGCCTGCTCCTCGTCCCTTCTGCTGGGACAGTGTCACATGGGGAATGTCCTGAGAGCACCTACAGAGAGATGACCACGGATCCTTCCCTGGGGGATGCAGGACACCGATGCATTGATCCAAAATCTAGGCTAGGTAGCAATGTGTCCCCAAGACCAGTGTGTCAGCAGGTATTTGGGACATGCAGAGATGCCTCAGTCTATAAAAATGCCCAACTCTTTCTGTCCCAGCTGCTGGACAGTGCAATGTGGGGCTGAGTGGGTAAAATTCATCCTTGGCGCTGCAGCAGGGCTAAACACCCAGGAGGGTTTAGCAGGTTTAGGTCATCCTGACACATTTCTCCTTTTTTAAATGGTGCTCAAGAGAAAAGCTGATCCTCTCCAAGACTTCATCGTCTGGAGGTATCTCCTTACCCAGGGGACACAGATCTGTTTTTTCCATTTTCATGGCCATTATCTTGACTCAGGATGCCCATGCACCCCTCACACAGCAGGAGCAGAGATGCCAGTTTATGGAAGTGTAGTTGAGAGGAGTCTTTGTGCCTATTCTCCCACACAGGACCTGCTTTCCCATGCAGGACCAGGAATGAAGAATTCCCCATGTCAGGAGCAGTGTAGACTCTGAGCCATGCTGCTGGGGAGGTCTCCTGGCATGGAGGAGAAGACAGTGAGACCAAGATGCTCTTCAGGCACCATGAGCAGTGTAACAGGATCACAAGCAGAGGGTGGGGTGATAACCACCATCTATCAGAGATTCCCAGGGTATTTTCCTGCCTTTTTGCCCAAACAGGGGCTCTGGAGCTGGGGGTGGCAGTGGAAGTGTTTTGGATGGGCAGTGACCACGTGCCTCCAATTCCAACAGGGCCTTGAGCTATTGCTGAGCCTCACCACTTCTCTATTAAATCACCCAAAAAACGCGATAATGCCTCATTACCCACTTCCCAGAGCATTTTGAGGTGTTAATTGAATAATGTTTATAGAACCTGTGGTTACCCCAAGATGCACAGGAAGATAAGTGGATACTTTTAATCATCTTCTGAATCCTGTGGGCAGACAGGTCTGCCCACAGACCTGTCCAAAGCCCACCACACGCTGGGGAGCATCATGGCACAGCTGGTGGCTCCAAATGTCATTTGCCCTCAAGTGGGGAGCAGAACAAATATTTAATGTTAAGCCTCAGCAAAGCAGCAGGAGTTGGGGAACGGGAGGACAAAACCTCCCTCCCAGATGGGGCCAGTGCAAAGAGGAATCCCCAGACTGCTCACCCTGCAATGTAATCTGCCAGTCAGATTCCTGGGTATATTCAGGTATTGCAGAGGACCAACAGCTCTGTTTTTAGTGATCCTGCAAGCCCAGGGCAGCCAAGACTCTGCTGGGAGGAGGGATGTCCCTGTTGCAAGGAATAACAAGTGCTCTTGAGGGGAATAAGGGCTCTTAAGCAGAAATGAGTTAATGGAAGAAAACTCAGACTGGGGGTTTGGTGATTGCCACAGCAATTGGAAAAGCAGAAGCTGCTTCCACAGGGCCGGGGTGGTGGGGGAGAAATCAGGCTGCTGAGTTTGTGATCACCATGGCTCTGCTGTATTATGGCAACAGAGACTTTATGGGGTAGACATAAATCAGTGTGCAGGTTGGGACTTGAGGCTGGAGCTGCATCTCGGAGGGTTTGCTCCAGCTCAGCTCTCCCTGCAGTGGGACACGTCTGTGCACACATGAGCAGGGGCAGCACCTCCCTGGTGCTGCTGATCCCGTTGAAGTGGTTCAGGTGGCTGTGACCAGCACCAGTCCCCACAACCCCCAATGGCCATTTGGGCAGGTCACAGCTCCACATCACCCAAGTGGGACCCCCATGCAGCAGCCAGCAGAGGTAACCCTGGGGCTTGCTGCAAACCGGCCCCTGAGCTGGTGGAGCAGCACGGAGCAGCTGCTCTGCTCCAGGGAGGATTTTCAGGTTGTGCGAGGTAGAGGAAAGCACCAAATCCTCCTCCCTGGAAAGGCAAGAGCCAAGGCTGCTGCTCCTGTCTCACTTGTTGGGAGGTAATTTTGCAATCTGGCAGCCCACATGCAGCACCTACAGCAAACCCAGCATGGTGGAGAGCAGGCACTGAGCTCCATTTTAGGGCAGCCTGTGCCATGTTAAGTCATGCAAATAAATAAATACCCGGGGAAAAAAAAAAAGGAAAAGAAAAAGAATCCCTCAACGTACCAAAAAAGCCTCTTCAAAGTGCCAAGTGAAGTACATCAGCAAAGAGCATTAGATCCACACTGGCCTGTGAAATACTCCTGGCACTGCAGATTTTCCATGAGTGATCAGGCAGTTTTTCTAAGTACAAACTTGTTTTATAATTCTAAAATTAGACCAGGAACATAGTAGGGTAGCCAAGGAAAGAAAGTTTGGCTGGTCAAAGCAGCTCTGCCCAGCAATTGCCCAGAGAAAGGTGTGTGACATCAATCCAGCCTGGAGCTGAGCAACTCCAGCACTGCTGATGGGGAAATATCTGGTGGTAAATCCATTAAGCTTCACTGATCTCACAGTATCAGAATGCCACAGTCCTGCCTTTTTCTTTTCTGCCTTTTTTTTTCTTAATGACTTAAGCTTGTTTAGCTAATGAGCTGCTTTATCCTCCTGAAAGGAGACAGGGCTCAGGGTGGGGAGGTGTTGTGAGTGTGACAGGCAGTGCTGGGGATGGTATTGAGAAGTCAGGAATCCTGAGGGCTTCCTGGGGACCAAGGAATGGGGGCTGGCTATGCTGTCAGAACCAGCTGTCCAAGTCCATCCCTTCCCCAGCCCCCTCAGATGGGACAGAAAACAACCTCCCTTCTGCTTTTCCCAGCCACAGCAGGAACATCCTGTGCAAGGAGTGATGCCACTGATACCCAGGAGATGCTGCGGGCTGCCCCAGCCCCATGCATGAGAGGTGAGGGGCCCTGTGTCCCAAACTGGAGCCCTTGTCCCACCCTGAGCTGAGCACCGAGGGATGCAGAGAGCAGGTGAGCAAAGCCACAGCAGTTAACAACAGCTCACCCCAGGTCTTGGGCTTTCCAAATCCTCCAGATTTAGGAGCTGGATGAGGAGTTTGCTTTTGGTCCCCGACACTGGGACTCTGTTTGCAGAGGGCACCCATCACTTGAAAATATGCCTGGCCCTGCCAGGATACCAAAGGGCTGCTCCAGCCCCATCATGGGGCTGCATCCAGCACCACCAGCTCTACATCACAGTGACAGCTCTGCAGAGGGCTGGAAATGAAATCCCTGTCTCAGGGAGCGAGCTCCACACTGAGGAACTCTGTGGTCTGGCCTTCAGCAATAAATCTCCCTTAATAAATCCTCCAGAGCAGACTAGAGGAGCAGGGAGCTGCAGCTTCATGCTTTCACCCATCCACACCGGGAGAGAGAGAGAGAGCAAAGCTGAGCCCCTCAGGGAGCCTGGGCTGTCAGGGGGGCTGTTCTGATGCAGCAAAAGGCTGGATCCTGGGAAAAGACACATGGGGAGCAAAGCTCATGAAGGATCTCTGTACCATGTGTGTGCTCAGACGAGACCCAGGGTCCTTGCCAGGTTTGCCACAGAGTGGCTGTTCCATCTGCTGGCTGAGATGGGTTCTGGCATCTCAAAAAGCACCACAGCTTTTCCCTGCTGATTGGATCTGCAGCAGGTCACAGGTCCCCACTCACCTGAGGGCTCCGAGGAAAAGAAAATCAGGAGTAAAACCCAGCCCTGGCAGCACCACAGCCTCAGCTAAGCATGAAGGGTGATGCTGCTGCCCACACCCCAGCCCCAAATCCTGATCTGCCGGGCTCTGCCCGCAGCACTGAGTCACAGCTGCAGGGATCTGGATCCAGCACTGAGCACCTGGGCCCCCACACCTCCCACCTCCCACCACATGCCAGCCCAGCCCTGCCTTCCTGAGAAGTGGGCTGGCACCAGTCCCAGCCAGGGTGTCACCTTCCCGGGGTGGCTGAGCTGAATCCCAGGGTCTGGAAATGCTGTATTCAGCCCTCAGAGACACATTCCTTGGGAAAGGGCTGTACCGTTCACTACAAGGTGGGCAGGACCTGATCCAGCAGCAGCAAGCACAGTAGGAGCACATTCAGCCACCAGCTCCTCTGCTCCCAGTTGTAATCCCTTCCCAGATTACAGCACCGGAGAATGCAATGGGAATTACTGCCTGAGTGCTTCAGAGCCTTCCCAGCTGGTACTTGGGGTGTCAGTCTCGTGATGGCAGAGGTTGATCTCACAACCTCCCTTCAGCCCTGGGGAGGTGCTTTGCCCAGGGCAGAGCCTAATTTAGGACTCAGTGATCCTGGGAAGTACATCCCATTAACATCAGGAGGGGTTTTTTTCTGTTTTGCAGTAGGGCTGTGCGTTATTTCCCCTGGCTGGTTTTTCAGCTGTGCCTCTTGGGGCTGAGATCAGTTCCCAGCCCCATTTCACAGTGGCAGATCTCGAGCTGGACAAGCCTCACCACACTTTTATCTGCTGGGTTAGATCACCCAGCCCTGGGAACCAAACCCTGGTGGATTATGCCCAGGGAAGAGGGAGTAATGAATATTTTTAATTGTTTCCCCAGAGAGTAAGATCTCTACTCTCTTTCCATCAGATTTGCTCAAAAGCCAAACGGAGTGACTCCAGGATGGTTCATGTTCAGGCAGCTGCTCCGCCGAGCCGAGCGTGCCGAGCTCGCTGCTTGTGCTTGCTGGCGCGTGCCTCATTTCTTTTGAAAATCAGATGCTTTAGGGGAAACTTTCTTCTTCCAGCTCTGCGTGCCCACATCTTGCATATGCAGGTGATCTGGCACATCCCTGCTCCTCGTGCAGATAAAGACACGGGCAGGAGCCCAGCTGGGAGAGCCCAGCACAAACCTTCCCCATGGGGCTACAAGCCCAGGTCCCAGCCCACTCTTCACTTTCCAGCAACAGAGGGGAGATTTTCTCCCTGCTCATCTCTTTGTGGTTGAAGGCTGAGTGTCCAGGTGCTTTGTTGGGATCAGAATTACTCGTCCTGACTCACCAACCCAAATGATTTTGGAGGGAGAAGTTCCCACGTGGAGATGCTAAATGCCTTCATGTGGAAGTTCCTCTTTCCCAGTGTGGTTTTGGTGGTGCCAGAGGATGCCATGGGTGCTCTGCCCATGCCATCTTCCTGCAGCTCTTGGCACTGGACACCACCTCTCCTGGTTTCTCTGTAAAATTGGGTGAAAAAGCTCTGTTGGGTGTCTCCCAAGGGTTCAAAGAGGCCACAGCCAACGAGGCTGTGCAGGAAGCCTGGACAATGACAGTGGGGTGGCCAAATGCTCTGTGTTGCCTCTGTAAAAGCTGTGCATGGTGCCAAAGGGAGGAGGGGTACAAGGGAGCATCCCAGCAGGACATGAGTCCATCAGACTCAAGCACCAAAACTGACGAGAATTTCCCCATCATCAGTCCCCATGTGGTCCCAACATGAATTCTGCTGTCCCTTCTTTATGCTTAAGAAGATGCCATGCCCCACCTCATCCCAGAGAAATGCAATTTAAACAGCTCAACAAGTAGAGGAAAAGCCTGATTTTCCAGCTGGGCTTCTCCTGGTATCTAAGACATGCTCCTTGCTATGCTCAGTACTGAGGCAGGGTGGACAAAAATGCATCCCATGGTTTAGCAAATGATTTCCCTTCCTAGCTTTGGGCTTCGTCCTTTTCAGAACACCACGTGCACCGCACACATCTCTTTTGTTGGGCATTTTCTTTCTATTTTAGGCTGAAAGTTGAATAATTTGAAGCAAAAGGACATCCTCACATTGGACACAACAGCCTGGTGTGTGGCTCAGCCCTGAACATGACCACGGAGAGTTTTGCAGAGTTCCTGCACAAGCTCAAGGAAATCCATGAAAAAGAGGTCCAAGGTAGGGTGACAAAGTGTTCTTATAAAAAACTGGCCAAAATCCATTTCTTTCTAATACCACCTTGATCCATTTGGTGTCAAATAACCTGAAGGGAGGAGGAGCAGGTGTGGATTAGGGAGATTTGGGGATTAGTGCTGAGCAAGCAGCACCCACGGGGATGGATTGGGACATGGGGTCACAGCCTGTTCCTCAGGGGAGAACACCCTCTGATGGCATACTTGTACCTCTTGTTGGCATACTGAGAAAAAAGGAACTTTCTGAATGATGAGAAGGAGCAGAGAGAGAGGACATTCCTGCACTCCATGCTGCTAGAAAGCAAGCCAGGGAGGTGCTCAGCCCCTGCAGGAATTCCACTTGCTCCAAGCAATAACCACGGGGGATTTGGCTCCTTTCCTGTCCCTGCTGTCGTGGTCTGGGATAAAGGTGAACTGGGAGGGTTGCAGGGGTGACACACACACACCTGCTGGGCATGTGCTCCAAGCAGTGAGGATTGGAGTGCATTTGGATACTGAAGGATCAAAGGGCAAGGGGAAAGATGCAATAATCTATAGGACAGAAGCAGCAGCAGATGAAGCTCAGTTAAAGAAAATGTTTGAGCCAGGTCGGATAGCTTATTCCTCTAGGGAATAAATTATTTCTTAGGCCATACATTATTAAAATAAAATCCATTAGGTTAAGCAACCAAGTGCCAAGTCCAATTGTTTTCCTATTAGAATAATTCCCAGTATCAATATTATGAACAAAACTTCAGCACTTTTGGATGATTCTGGCTTATGAATTCATTCTTCTCTTGTGTAATTGCAAGCTGCGTGAGACTTAGAGGAAACTGTTGAGCAATTTAAACCACATGTTTACATCTACTTTACATAAAATGGATTTGACAGGATAGAATGTCTGCAGATCCATCAAGGAAAACCATTCAGCTGTAAATATTCTCCAAGATGCTTTCCAGCCCTGAAAGCTATAAAATAATGCCCACCTGGGAAATGCAGGCTGTAGTGAGAAATAAGTAGAAACAAAGCTGAACCTGACTCTTTGGATCTGTGAAGGAAATGTAGACTCATTAAATAGTGAGGATACAAAACAAGCTCACATTTTGTACAACTTTCCCAGTTACATTAAAGTGTGATTGTGTTTAACACATGCAATGTGGTATTCCTCATCAGAGATAAGGCTTGTGAATGGATGAGATTTCTGCAAAGCCACGCACCTTCCTGAAATTCCATCAGTGCCATTTGCTTCTGAGTGCTGGGGAACTGGCAATAAACACCCACCTCTCTGTGTCTGTTCATTATTCCAGGGCTGCACAGCAAGGTGACAGAGCTGACGACAGAGAAGTGCCGGTGAGCGATTCTGGGGCAGAGGGGTAGTAACACTGCTGGAATTTCAGACTTCCTGAGTTATTCTCCAAAACTGCTGGATTAGAGAGAACCATTTGCTATTCTGGCACTGCAAAATTCAGGCCTTTGGGCTCCAGCCAGGGCTTGGGGTGATCCCAGCCCAATTCCAATTTGCCTTCCCACTGGCAGGTGATGCTTGTGCCACCCTTGGTGCTTGGTGCTTGCTTCCTTGGAAAACAGTAAGTGGGAGGAATTAAGCTGCTAACTCCAAGGAGGGTGTCACAGGGCAGCACCCAAGCTCCAACACATCTGTTTCCCCTCTGCCACTCAAGAAAAAGGGCACTGTGGATGAAGGCACGGGTTTTGGATAGAAATCTAATAACCCTCTTTTCTTTGTTCTGTTTCTTCAACTAGCGATGCTCAGAGAATTGAAGAGCTGTTTGCTAAAAATCACCAATTAAGGGAACAACAGAAGGTCCTTAAAGAAAATGTAAAGGTGTTAGAAAATAGGTAGGATTTGTTTTCAAGTAAGGTGTTGCTGAGTGGCAGCAACTGCCCAGTCCTAGGGGGAGAGTTTGGGATTTGCTGTCTTCCCAGGAGTGGGATATAGCACATGAACCTCTGTTTTTCCTACACTCAGCTGCTGGGAGAGCTGGAGGAGTCTGGGCACGTGCACAGGAGATTTCCTAGGCTGGTGGTGGTGGGGCTGGAACCTGGAGGGGTACAAGGGCCAGTGCTGGGGATGATTCTAGGTGATGGTCTGGGTGTTCACACTTCCCCATGGGGAGGGCAGGAATTTATTTCTCCCATGGAATCCATGTGGTAACGAGCTGTGGGGTTTCCTTCCTCCAGGCTGCGAGCTGGTCTGTGTGACAGATGCATGGTCACTCAGGAGCTGGCCAAAAAGAAGCAGAATGAGTACGAGACCTCTCATTTCCAGAGCCTACAGCACATCTTCATCCTCTGTACGTACTGACACCCACTCTGAGCTTGGGTTTGGCAGCCTGACTCTTTGCTCAGTTAATCCATCTCCCAGATATTTGCACGTGAGCCCTTGTGGTGAGCAGGAATCTGGGAAGGGTTTGGGGATGGGGAGAAGGGAGGGAGCAGCACTGTGGATGGTAGCTCATATCCCCCCAAGCAGACATAACCCTTCACAGAAATCATTAGAGCTGGGGGTTGCAGCCCTCCACACCCCAAGAAAAATGAGAGATTCCAGGCTGTGTCAGCTGCCTGGAAAAAGGATGCATTTGGCACAGCAGAAGCAACACTCTGGCAAAGACAGGAAAGTCACAGCAGCAGCTCAGCATGGGTAAATGAAATCAAGCAACACGTGTGATGGATCTTCTCCTGAGCTTTGGCAGAGCTCCCAGCACTGCTGAGGCACAGGGAGTTTTTCCCTGGAGATCTGACCAGCCCAGGGAGGGTCATGGGGGTAAAGGAGATAAGGCATTTAGGAGGGATGGAGAGGTGCCAAGAGGCCTTGGTTTATCTCCCCTGCTATGCCACTGCTCCCTGAGTGCTGCTTTTGAGCAGGAGCACGGCAAGGCACCATGCCTGGGAGCCCACCCATGCTCTCCATGGCCTCCTCCCTGCAGCACCCAGTTCTGGGTGCTCACATCTCCCTCTGTCCTCTGTCTGATCCCCCCCGAGACCCCCAGCCCTGCCCCTAACACGGCACCCACTCATCACCCTGCCCTGGTGTTCAGGACAGGATGTTCACTGTGCCCGACTGTCACTGCCTCTCTGGGTTGTGCTCTTCCCCCGAGCTGGGCGATCTGCAAGCAGACCCAGTCCTGATGAAACCTGAGTCAAAGTTGCTCCCTTTTATCCCTTAGCCCCAGCATGTTTACAAAGAAGGAAGGAAATTCAGCATCCTTCCAAAACTCAGTGCCATTCCCTCCTCCTCCCCGGGCACCCCAGCGAGCTGTGAGCAGCATCCTTGCAGCACCTGAACTCACAGCACCACCTCTGTCCCTGCAGCAAACGAGACCAGTCGCCTGCGGGAGGAGAATAAAACTCTCAAGGAAGAACTGAAGAGGCTCCGGAGCCTTGAGTAAGCACTTTCCTGGGTTCCTTCTTTACCAGGAGCATTGGCAACAACCAGGGCATCCCCAGAGCTGGGCAGGGACACATCCAGACTGTGACATCCTCAGTAGTATTTTAGCATCTAATTCTCCTGGGTTCCTGTATATGTAAGACATGGAAAAAGCCCTAATGGTCTCAAAATTCTTGTTGACCTTTGCTCACTCCCCTGTTCACCAGCATCCAAAGATTCATTTATGGGAAACAAAGATATTTAACCCTGCTGGAAACAAAGCCCTGGCCAGCTTTCATGGACCTCAGCCTGGGATTCCATGGCTTTTCCTTGGCTTTTCTGCAGCAGCCAGAAAGGGTCTGCAGGAAGCAGGTGGTTTTGGGGGAAGAAGAGTGACACACAAGGGACTGTGATGGGGTTAAAGAGGGCGAAGTGATCTGCACCAACAGGTTCACAGCCCAGCAGAGCACTGTGCTGGAAGCCAAGTAACCTGCCAGGCCGGCCAATATATACAAATCAGCTCATTCCTCAAGGGATTAAAGTCCAGAGGAATTAGCACTGAGGGATTAGTTTAGAAATGTGTTTTCTTTGGAGCACAGGAGCACCAGCCACTTAAAGAGAAAGTCTGGTTTTTACTCCCCAGTGCTTCCCAGGAGCTGAGTAGCTCCACAGCTGTAGGCTGGGCTGGTCTTGCTGAGCACTGAGTGATTCTGCTCTGCTCTGCTGTGCTCTGCTCTCCCCTGAGATGCTGGATAGGAAGATTTCCAGCCAAACCTCCATGTCTCAGCATCAAAGTCCATCCAGGACTCTGTGTGTGTCTCCAAGGCTCAGACACTCCTTTGTGCCACCGCATGCATCAGCCTCTCTATCTTGATTTGGTGATGGGGGGCAGGCACCACATCCCTCTGCAGAATCCACCCCTCTATCAGGCTGAAAGCCCAGCCAAGGACAGGTTCCCACAGAGCTTTTGCAATAGCCACAGATGTGTCCTGGCTTACCCAACATTGTGGCTTCCTGCGATGTTACCCACAACCAAGTGGGGCAATCACACCTTGGGCTGTCATGCTGGCTCTGTCCATGCTCCAGACTGCAGCTGGGCTACTGATAAGCTGCAGTGGAAGAGGGTGAGTCTGAGGATCTGGTATATCCACATCCACACACACATAAATATGTATATTTGTGTATCAGGCTCAGAGTTCTCACTGTGGTGGCTCCAAAACCTTCCTTCTCCTGCCCCTTCTTATTCATTCATGTCCTTCTCCTTCCAACAGGGACAGGACAAAGACCCCAGGAGTCTCCTCCAGAGAAAGCTGCTCCACACCAAGCTCCCCTTTGACTTTACTGTCCCCAGTGAGCAGGAATGTCAGCACAGAGAAAGTAGAGCACAGGGAAGTAGAAGAAGCCCACCAGGATGTGCCAGACCTTGAGCTCAGTGAAGGTGGGTGTTGCTGGCTCTTGCCACCCTTGAGGGAGCTGCGGATGTGAGGATTGACTGAGCCATGATGCAAAACTGCTCTGGAAAAGGGTCTGGAGAGCAAAGACCAAGCTGTTGGCAGCTCAGATAGACATTGCTATGGGCAGAAATATTGATGGGAGGGGAAATACAGTTCAAGGGAGAAACACCCTGCTCTGCATTAGAGCAAAAGAGTGCTTGGGTGCCCTCACTTAATGACAATTCATGCACAGACCATGGCATTCCCTTCCTGCCACCCACACATGCAACAAAGGTCACATTCAGTCAGGTGCTGGCTTGAGCCAGAAGGTAATTTTGACTCAAAATCCTCACTGAGAGGTGGTGGGTACCAGCCAGTGGCATCCCTGAGAGGCTGCATGGCTGCACCCTGCTGCAGGGCAGGGCTGCAGCAGCTTTGGGGGACCATTATGGAAGCTGGTTGTGTCTTTTTCTGCAGAAAAGCCTCCAGAGAAGCTCCAGAGAAGCTCTCCAAGCAGCAGGACTTCTCCAGGCACTGTTCTGCAAGAAGTCAGCCTTGCAGAAATTGTAAGTTGTTAGAGGTAGTCTGATGTCCTCAGGCCTTCTCCCCACTGCTGTGGTCATCTGAACTCGATCAAGACAAGCAGATTGGGACAGGGAAAGCATAGGAGGCACTTGGGGGGGGGGGGGGGGGGGGTGGAACAATTAGGCAGACTTGGGTAATTTGTCATTTCCAGAACCTGGCATTTTCAAAGGGCCTGGCACTCAGTGGTTGCAAGGACAAACACAGAGAGAGTGTCTCCGAGGGCTGCTGAGTGATGTGGTGACACTGGGCACTGGGAGATGGGACTGCAGGACCCGGACCTTGTTCCTGGTCATGGGAACTCAAGCCCACGTACACACCCACACAGATTCTTCTGCTTTGGCACAGGTTTTGCTTACTCGACCTCCAGAAAAAAACTTGAAAGAGCAGGTGAAAAGAGGTTTTGGTAAAGCTTCAGGCAGGCTGTGGGGATAATTAATAGGAATCTCAGGAAGGGTTTGTGACATCTCCAGGTGGGCAGGGGAAAGTCAAGTCAGAACCTGTGGTGAGCCTTTCATGACAGCTGATGGAGAAAACGATGTCCTGGCGCAGGTACTCTACCAGAAATACACCCACCAAAACCAGTGTGTGCCAGGAGCTGGCATGAATAAAGTCTTGCATGAACAAAAAGGTCTGACTATGGGACAAGGAATTTGCAGGGTCTTATCTTGGTTAAGCCACTGAATCATGACTTAAGAGGAGATGCAAAACTTCCTGTGCTACAGATCAGTGCAGCCAGAAAATAGAGGGTACATGAAGGGTAAATTTCCTGGAAAAATGAATAAAAACTTGATTGAGCTGTTGACCAGAAGCACATCTAGCAGCACACTCAGGAGCTGTCTGTCTTGTTCTCACTGGTGAGGAGAGGTGTCCCAGTTCAGCCGGGCTCCCTGGAGCCTGGGGCACTCTGCAGAGTGGCTCACCTGGCCTTTCTGTCCTCTGCCACAGGCGTCCCAGAGGATTTCCAACCAGCTGCATGGAACCATTGCCCTGGTGAGACCTGGCTCCAGACCCTGCCCCCTGGAAAAGAGTCCTTCAGAGGCAGCAGTGTCCCCACCAGCGAGGAAGACTCCTCTCCCTCCGGAGCGTGAGCACAGCCCCAGCCTCGAGGCGTGAGTACCAGCCTGGGAGTCGTGGTGTGGGCCTGATCCATTGCAGCTGTCCCTCAGTGGATGGATGGCCAGTATTCACTGTGTCTGTCCACCTTCCTCTCAAAACTTCTCCCACAGCCTTGGGAAGTGGGGGATATCCCAGTTTACAGCAGTAAAAGATGACTGAAATCCAGCCCAACAAGATCAAGCTCTCGTTATTCCAGCTCCTCAGGCAGACCCACAAAGTGAATGGGGTGCCACCACATCCAGGCAGGACAGTCCCAGGCAGGCAGCAATTCCTGCTCCTCCTTATCTATTCTAATGGGTTTTTCTGCAGGGCTCAGCACTTCCGGGCTTATCCTCCCCAGTGATTTCAGGAGCACAGAGGGCTGAGCCAGGCCAGTGAGTTCACCTGTAGAGACAGCGAGTTTCCAGGAGTGCAAGTAGCTCTGCTGAGCATTCCTGGCAGCAGCTTGCACCCATGGAAGCTGCCAAATAACCAGTGAAAGGGGGGACTGGGTTTGCAGGGCAGGTTCCTGCACTGTACCAACCTTCCTAGGATGGCTGTAGAAGTTTCCCATTGAGTGAAATAAGGGGAGGTGGTCTGCTCCTCTGTCCTGGGGGGACTTCAGGCACTGAGAAAGCCCAGGAGGGTAGATAGGATGTTGCTGGCTGGAAGACATTATTCAAAAAGTGACTTAGCAGCAGCAGTGCTGACGTGAGAGGTCACTGCATCCTCACCCTCACTCAACCCCATGCCTTGAGCTGCCGTGGCCTAGGGACAAGGGGTTGCTGCTGGATGGTGGGATGGGAATGGCTTCCACTGTGTGGAGACCCACTCCTGACTGCCTGATGCCCCTGGCCACCAGGATCCTCCTCCCTAGCACAGAACCCAAAGACAAACATGATGTACTGGCCAAGAGCTGCAATAGGGCATGGAAAGAGAGGAGAGACCACACACATCCCTGCAGCCCTGGGAAACCATGGGAAAACTCTAATGCTAATGTGATTTTTTTTTCCTAACATGGTCTACCTAACATGTTGGGTTTTTTTCCATGCTTTTTAAAGTTATTTAACAGCCAGCAAACTGGACTCCCCCAAGGTTTCTCCATCCTATGAAAATCTCAAACTGAGTGCCCGGAGAGAACAGCTGTGCCTCCTCCACAAGCACCTTTCCCTGCACCAGCTGGGGCTGGCGAGTCACTGCACCCCGGCTGACCGGGACAGATTCCCCAGCCACCTGCTCTGCACCAAAGCTGCCGAGGGCAGGACGCGGTCCCGGGACAGCTGGGAAGAGCACGCAGCCTTGCTGAAGCTCCCTGCCACCATGGTGTACGTGAGGGACCAGCACCTGGAGGGGAAGCTGCACCTGCTCAAGCACCGGGAGCGGCTGCAGCATCTCCTCCTGCAGCAGTGCCAGCCGGGCCAGCGGGCAGACGGCGACACAAAACCCCCGCCCGGCGAGCGGCCCCTGTCCCCGTGGCTGGGCATCGCGGCAGGATGCAAGGAGGAGAGGCTCTTCTTGGAGGATGCTGCGGATGGGAAGGAAGAGAAGGAGCTTTGGCTGAGCCGGGAGCGCTCCGAGCTGCGAGCGAAGGTGAAGGAGGCGAGGGACGATGATGCGGACGCGCCCCTGGACCTGTCCGAGTCTGGCCGCGGCAGGGACACGGACTGGCACGGCCGCCGGGAGAGCCCCGGGGACAGCGACCTGCGCTGCCCCTACCGCTGGCCCAGTGCCACCCGGCCGCTGCCTGGTGCCGCCAAGGAGGAGGAGGAGGAGGAGGAAGAGGAGGAGGATGCAGCTGTGGTAAGTGCAGCTCTTGCTGGCATCCACTGCAGCCCCTTCCCCACTCCAGGGTGTCCAGCACTGCAGCTGGGACCACTGTGACCGGCATTAATATCCTGTGAGAGGATGGGTTTGATCTGTGCGATGCCAGTTTGCACATGGCAGAGCCGTGGTTGGTCAGTCCTGGCTCTCATTCCCCACCTCCCCTCCACTGTCCAGAGGGTTTCCATCCAGGTCCAAGGGCAGGCAGTGCCTGTGCCCCCTCCCACAGGCTGCTGCAGGGGGTGCTGGGCTCCCAGCAAGCACACCACAGTGCACAGCAGCATCTCTGTGATGCTTGTCCCTGTGGGTTTCATGGTCACCATGTAAGGGCTGGGGACAATCTTCTCCTGCCTGGTGACAGCAGCGTTTGTGGTCCCTGTTTGTGTCCCTGTGTTCCACAGCTCATGCTTTCACAGGCATATCTGACAAACAGCTCCACACCGAGCCACCCAGAGGCCCTTCCCGAGGCTGGGACGAGACGGGATGTCAGTGCACAGAAGGGAGAAGCAGGTAAGAAGCCCCAGGCAAATGTGACATTTGAGAAGGCAAGAGTGAAAGGTGCCTTTTGGTGAAGGCATTTCCCAGCCCAGAGCTCTCTACTGGGCTCTGCACACACCTGCAAACCCACATTCCAGGGACCGAGTGCTCCTGCCTCCCAACCCCTCTGGGACTTTGGGGGAACTTCAGGTTTCACATTTCTGTCCTTGAGAGCTCAATTTTCTACCCTAGATATGTCCAAAATTCAGGCTCAGCATATATGGGGAGAAAGTAACCCCAGTTCTGCAGAAAAGCCCAGTGTGTCTGTCCAGCATGGACAGGAGGCACCCGTGGGGTGTCCTTGCACACTCAGCAGAGCACCCTGTACTCCACGCTGAGGGCATGGAATTCTCCAGGAATTAAGGAGTCAATGTAGCTTCAAACACTTGGGAAAACCCACTCCACAATGAGCAGCATCAAGACAATGCTGCTGCTCCAGCATTTTCCACTCAGGGAAGAAGCAGCTCAGAATGTCCCAGCAGGGGTGGGATGCAAGAGGTTTGCAGGATTAGCACTGGAAAACCATCCCTGTCTGTCCCCTTTGCTCCAAAGTGTGTCCTGTGATGATACAGCACATAGGAGTGAGCACAGAGCCAGGGATGCTGGTACCTACAGCAGGTAGATCAGGATAGTTTCTTTCCTTTCCTTGCTCCATCCTCCATAAGAGGCCTTCCAAGGCTTTCTCCCTGCCTGACCCCCACGAGACACAGGTGCCAGGTTTGTCCAGGCAGGTGGGAGGCAGCAGCCATGGGGATCAGGGTGGGAAGCACGTCTGCTGGGAACTGCTCAGTACCAGCCTTACTGGCTTGGCCAGAAAGTTGAGCTCACCTGGATTAGTTGGTCTGGGCGTGTCGGAGTGGTTTGGGAACACTCTCTGGAGTAGGATTTTTCACAGTGGAAAAAAAAAAAAAAAGAGTCCTCTGTGATTTACATGCTAAGGAGATATCATCATGGCAGAAGAATTTCAGCTGATTACATTCTGGGTGTGGGAATACAGAACTTTCTTCAGTTCTCACCTTAAGGTTGACACAAAGCCCGGGAAACAATACACAAATACTTCTGCACTTTCGAGTGAACCTTAACCTGCAGAAGGATAAGGTGAGATGGGATCAGGCTACAGGGAATCCTGGAAGCAGCATCACCTGTTCTCCCACATCTGCAGGGGTAACAAGATGGGGCAGCCCTGCTGAACTCTATCCTGGCTAGAGCCGGGTGTGATGAGCAATAAGTATTTAGTTTCTGGGGTGCCCCTACCCCTCAGAAGAGGACACAGCCCTGTGCCCAGCCCTTTCTGTCCACCATAGCCACTGTGATAGTGTATGTGCACACAGGGTGATGCCACCACCAGCAAGGCTTGGCCCTCAGCCCATGGAGATTCAGTGTGTGCAGGGGTCAGCTGTGTGCAGGTACATATCTGGGGCTGTGTAGCCCCAGGGTCTGTGTTCAGTGAAATGTTTTTGCTGGAAAGGGAAGTATCTCCCCTGCCTTTCCTTCCTCTGTTCCTCAGCACACATTCCCTGCCAAGAGCCACTGACTGAACCAGTGGCAAATGTGGGATAGTCCCTTTTGGCCTCTTTACCCCAAGACACTTCTCCCCACCTGGGGCTCAAATAGGAAGGTGCAGTCTGGGGCTTAAATACCCCTCAGTTTCCCACCTGTATGTAGCCACAAGTATTGGGATAGCTCTTGTGATCTTGGTGTAGCAAAGTCCTGTGATTACGGCTTTCCTGGGAGCTGGTTTCCCAATAGAGTCTTGTTGGATCACTCCTAAATATTCATTCCAGGCTACATAACTTGCAGTGTCTCTGCTTCACAATACAGTTTATTGCTGAAACTGCTTTCTGCCTCAGTAGCTCTGTAAGCCAGTGCTCACAGCCAGCCTGGGCCAGTGCTCTGCATCTGCTTACGAGCCTGTCAAACCTCCCACCAGCCTAAAACCCTTCTTTTTGTGTTTCTGTAGATGACAACGATTCCGAGTCTGGGAAGCAAGAATCTGATGAGCCAGACACGACGGACAGCGAGGTTTGTTTGTTTGTTTGTTTGTTTGTTTGTTCTCCTCAGCCTTCAGCTTAGGCTGCCAGGTCCCAGAGGCATCAGACAGGTTGTCCCAGCCCATGCTCCCTCCAGAAGGTGATGGCTCTTCCTTCACCATGTGCCAAACCTCATTCTCACCCTGTTGAACAACTTGCTGCTGAGGGGTAGAAGTGGCACCCTTTCCAGACAAGTCAAGAGTGTTTATGAACAATAGCATTTGTCATCACCCCATAACAATGGTCACAAAGGTCCCTGGCAATGCCACCAGCTCCCTGGGAAAGCCAGGGTAGTTTGTAGACTGACTGCTCTTCTTGTTGGTGTAGGAGAAGTATGAAGATGAGATCCTGCAAGAAGCTGAGGCTGATGGGAAATACTTTTGCACCAAAGACAAAGTTCATGTGCATCAGAGAAAGAGGAAAAGAGGACAGGATTCCTGGATTAAAGGTAGGGAGGAGAAGATCCTTGGGGCGTCAACTTAGGGCTACAGCTTCCACTGCTTCCAGAGGGACTCCTGTGAGAAATGCCCAAGAACAGGGGAGAGGAGGGCTCTCCTCCGTGCTCCTCTGAGCCATATTTTGGAACCACTAGTATCTCCAGCCAGAGGAGCCCTTGCTAATGGTTAGCCAGGACAGCCTGGGCAGGGTGACCAGGGGAGCACCCCAAGCACCTAAGCTAACAGAGCTTAGTCCCTTGTGTTTGCTCATCTGGTCAGGGAGGCAGTGCCTGGGGAAGGCCAAATTCCCAGGGGTGAGTTATTGACATTCAGAGAAAGGTTTTAGCCAGTTCTGTTGATCTTCCAGTGTGGCTGTGGAGGTTTCCCTGCTGACAGAGGAATGTATTGTACCCATGTTTCCTACAGGTGAATAAGCAGAAAACTGCTCCTGATAAGGACAAGGATAAAACAGGGGAGTGTTGGGCCAACCATAAATGTAGAGAGAGCTGTTGCTTCAGCTTGGAGGGAGCTTGTCTAACAGCCCAGCCTTCAGAGGGCCATGCTCACTCAGGGGACACCACCACAGCTGGGTGACAAGAGGATTTGCTGTCCAAAACAAGCCATTTGGAGCAATGGGAAAGAAGCTGTCCTGTGTAACCAGGGCAGACACATCCAACTCTCCAGGACTGGATGGGGATGTCCCAGGCGAGGGGTGGGTGCAGCTGTGGCAGGAGTGGGGTGATGGAGTGGCATAGCACCTCACTCAGCATGTGGTGTGGGCCATGAGCTACACTGGAGCAGGAAGAAATCCATAGAATGCATCTTGCTGGTCTGGGGACCCTCTCAGGGATGATTCTCCATCCACATCTGTTCTCTGTCTGTTTCTGTTTCACAAGTTGTTTTGTGTTTCACAAGTTGTTTTGTGTCACAACAGCCTCCCCTGGATACCCACACACCTCACATGTGAGGGGTTTCTCTTCATCTTTCCTTTGCTGAGCTTTGCTTCCTTCTGCGCTGTCCCTATTTTGGGATGAGGCCATGCTGACTCCAGAAGTATAAATCCATTTCTCTGTGGTTAACTCCTGCTGTCATCTGGCTGTTTACAGGATCTAAGAAGTCAATGAGAGGAAAAAAGAAAATCAAAGTGGAGCAATGCCCGGTGGGGATCACAAAGGAACTGGAGAATTGCTCTGCTTCCCACAATGATCCCTCCAAGGAGAGTTAACAGCAGGGCAGGATGAAGCAACTGCAGACCAAAGGAGAGGGTTCAGAGACCCCAGAATCCCACCCAGGCTGGGAGAGTGAATCCTCCTGTCATGCTGGGCCAGGCAGTGAGGAATTCATAAGGACTCTTTTAGGAGCAGAGCACCCTGAAACTCCTCATTCAGAGCCACAGGAGAGGCTGGGCAAGGATGAGCCATGCAGGTGATACCTGGAGCAGCCAGGTCACTGCTGGTGGAGTCCCACAATCAGTCACCCCAGCCCTGTGCTGGAGCAGACCCTCAGATGGAGCCAGGAAGAGGAGATGTCTCTTTGTAACCCTCACCCTGCATCAGAACCATGTTCTTCCCTGGGATTTCACAACTGGAGAATGTGACTACCAGACCCCTCTCCTCATGAAGGATGTCCCAGTGGCTGGCTGAGGTGTGGTGACCAAACCAAACACTGCAGAGCCCCATGCGCAAACTGCTTCAATTAAATCCCTGCCCAGGTGTCATACACATGTACATCTTGTCTGACCTGGGGAAGTCCACCGTTTTCTTTTCTAGTTAGGTGAGGAGGAAGTATGGGATGTATCACTGGAGAGGGCAGGGAAAAGAGCATGGAAAGGGAGGGTTTGGGTGCTCCTTCTCCCCAGGGTGTCCTGCATTGCCTGGAAAAGGCCAGTGTGTGAGAGCAGCTGTAGCTCACAGCAGAGCAGTTCACAGTTCACGCTGACCTTGGCAGGTTTGCTGGGAGCTGCTTTTCCCGTGGATAAACTGTACTTAGATTATTTTTTTTTAATGAGATGAGATGAGATGGGAAGGGCTGCAGTGAGCATCCGTTCTCACAAGATCAATCCAGGAGCCAGGCTGGATTGTTCCAAATTATGCTTTGGGTTTTAGCTTTTTCCAGGCATCACTGGCACACAGGTGGGGAGAACAGGGACTAAACAGAGACCATCAGAGAAGTGCCAGAGCCAATTCCTGATATGGTGTACTCCCACTGCCTTTACCTGACTTTATTTCTATCTAAAAGTGGGGGGTTTGCCTGTTCACAAGAAGAAAAGCAAAGCACAGCCAGCCAAGAGCAGCACCCTTTGCTTGTAGCGCCTCAATCCTAAAATCCCATTCCCAGAGCCCTGGCTGCGGGGGAGCCGGGGCAGGAGGGTCCAACACTGCCCGGGGCAGCCCAGCATGAACCCGGCCGGGCAGGAGCGCTGCGGGAGCAGGACCGGGACCGGGACTGGGAGCGGGACAGGGGACGGTGCGGGAGTGGGACCAGGAGTGGGACCGGGGACAGTGCGGACGGTGCGGGACCGGGAGCGGTGCGGGAGATGCGGGACCGAGACAGGGACCGGGACCGGGGACCGGGACCAAGACAGGGACCGGGAGCGGGAGCGGGAGCGGGAGCGGTGCGGAGGGCGGGCAGTGCCGCCTGCTGGGCAGCTCCGGGCCGGGCCGGGGCCACTGCCCGGGTGCGGGGGATACGGTTCATCCTCCCCAGGGCACAGCAGGTGAGCCTCTGATGGCTGTGGAGCCACGGGAAGTATCCGGCAGGTCCAGCAGCGGGGATGGAGAGGCGGGAGTCCCGCGGGGCTGCTGCTGCTGCTGCTGTCACGGAATTTCACAGGAGCGAAACATCGCCAAGCTGGAAAAATATTGGAACAGCCGTCATCTTCCTCCTGTCTTCATGGTTTGGAAGAGCTCGGATTGGATGATGAGGAAGGATCTGGAGCACGGATGTGCTGAGGGAACTGCGGGAGGTCATCCTGGAGAAAAGGAGGCTCGGGGGGACCTTTTTCCTCTCTACAGCTCCCTGGAAGGAGGCTGTAGCCAGGTGAGGGTTGGTCTCTTCTCCCAGGTAACAAGTGACAAGACAAGAGGAAAACGGCCTCAAGTTGTACCAGGAGGGGTTTGGATTGGATGGTAGGTAAAAATTTTTCACTGAACGGGTTATCAGGCCCTGGAACAAGCTGCCCAGGGCAGTGGTGGGGTCACCAGGCTTGCAGGGCTGATTTAACCCAGCTCAAAGCATTCATCAGATCATGGCCGTGGGAAATGGATCAGAATCACCGCTGATGCCTTCCCCTCTCGGTCTTGGGCAGACAGCACAACATCTGCCCCTTCTTAGACCAGATTGGAAGGGAGAGCAATAACCCACTGAACACAGTAGTGAATTGGATAAATCTGTCTTTAAAATACCCCAGCAAGGAAAAGAAAAAAAAAAGAAGAGAAGTTGAAATGCAATCCCATAAAGAGGCCCCTCAGACTGTAGGGAGGTTGCTTAGGATCGGGAGAAATGAAGGAGGGAGGGAACTTTCCTGAACTATGAAATAACCACCTCGCTATGACCGTCCCCTGATAAGCAAAAATGTGCAGAATTCCTGCCAAAAATAATGAAGTCCTCAATTCCTTTTCTTCCTGATTTTTTTCTAAAGATTTTTTTTCCTTTATATTCCACAACAGCACCACAGAATCCACCTTGAATTATTGAGCTTTTAATAACTTTTATGTTGCCTTTTTTAGTTGTCACTAGATATTTTCACCCTTATCGGGTGCTGGGTGTGTTTGGGGGGCTGGCAGAGACACATATCTCACAGTTAGGGCAATCCCATATCTGAAAAAACAAAAGATAGTTTTGTCAGCTCTGAGCAAAGTGTTCCTCTGAGCAAGTTGTTGAAATAAATTAAATTTTATATGCTGCACTTGATCCAGCCCTTGAATTTCTCTGCTTCTACCATCTCCTGGCTTGCTGGTACCTCCTCCCCATGCTACAGAAAGATGGATAATTGCTGAGGTCCATTAATTCTCAAAATTATGTTTGTCAGTCTTTTGTTCAAGTCATTCTTGACAGGTAAATGTGTGTATTGATCTGGTGATATGCAGGCAGCCTCAGTCTTGAATTATTCTGCTGTAAGGAAGAGATCTGAGCCCTGCAAGCAGCTCTGGATCTCTGCAGAGGTCTCTATGTGAAGGTTCAGCCCTGCCTGAGGTGCCATGTTTGCAGGGACACACAGGGCAGCGTTCAGCACAGCAGCCTTTTAATAACTCCACATGAGCTGGGTTAATGATTCCAAGTGGCATTTGTGTACCAGACCCAGAAGTCTCTGTTTTTTGCAGAGTTAATCCCTTTTGTTGCCACAATTCCATTCAGCATGAGAAGGAGGTTTTACACAATAATCTTCAGAAATGCACTGAAATTACCCTTAGAGTGCATGAGTTACATCCCACAGAGCAATAGAGCAGAAGGGAAGCTGTCCCAAGAGCAGGTCAGTTCTTCTGGGAGGCTGGCAGCTCACACTTGTTTCGTTCAGACAAATTACAGCTCTGATGTCACCAGTGCTGTGATGTAGCTAGGACATCTGAGCCAGTGGTTTCCCAGAGGAAAGGGGTTCAGAGCCCAGCTTGGGTTCACTCAGGTCAGGGGCTGGATTTGAAATTGGACAGAAATCTGGGAGAGAGATGATGTCACCATTTCTGTTCACTTTTAGTCCATTAGAAACAACAAGGAGTGGTTCCTTTATCGCCTGTGAGACCAAACAATTCCGGTAATAGACCACTGCAACTCCTTTGCTTCCCGATGCTTAAGAATCTGCACATGCTGAATCATCCTCACAGCACAGAGCACTGCTCTCAGCTCTCAGACCCTCCAGGCCTCCCTCTGCATCAACCTCCCACCAAAATCACTAGTAAAATAACACTTTCTGTTTCTCTCTAGGCTTAATTTGTAAAATTTTGTAAGAAGGAAATCTGTGCAAGTTGAGCCATGAGTATAAATCTCCATCTCAGGGGGGGAAATCTCCCACCACACAAAGGTTCCTCTGTTGCATGTGTAAGGGAGATGGGCAGGTAGGAAGTCCCACAAGCTCAAAGCAAGAGGGAACTGTGCTAGGAACTCATCTGGCTGCAATGCAGGATCCAAAAATAGAGATATGCACATCAGATTCTTCCCCCTCACAACCTTCTGCTGTGCCATTGCCTTCATGGCAATAGATAATTTGAAGGTGATTTAATCCATGCCCTTTTCACGAGCCTGAGCTCCATCTTCTCTGCAGTGAAATGTTTTTAGCTGAGATCTGGTCTGTAAGCATTGCCCATTTATAGCGCTGGCTTTGGAAACACAGCTTCACTCCTCAGTCCACCGTAGAAAAACTCATTCCAAGCATTATTGAAGTCTTGCTCCAATCCTGTTTTGGGGACTTATGTGGGATGGGCATTTTGTGTAGGTCCTTCCTAGGGTCAGATGTGTCCTGAATGGGTGAAAATGGCAGAAAAGGAACCCTGGCAGTCTCACATGCAGCTCTGCAGTTCACAGCCAGGAGCTCAGAGGGAACAGGGACAGCTTGGGTGTTCAGAGCAGAGCATAGGGACAAGCCTTCACACTTTTGAAAGGAGGCTGTGAAGTTGTGGATAGATTTAGCAAATCCAGCAAGCAGTAGCAATTCTTGGAAGGGAGAGATTTGGGGAGTTCCTTTGCTCCTTTATCTCAAGCAAAGTTTACTGTAGGAATTTTTGAGCCAAAATGCAAGTTCCTCTTGCATCCCTTGGGTATCACAGCTTTCTGTTCTGCCTTGAACATTATCAGCACCACTTCAGGAGTTCCCTAGGCTGTGCTACACACCCTGTTCATACCAAACTTGCTCTTGGACATGCTGAACTCCAGTGGGACCCCTCCAGAAAGCACATTTTCCAAGATTCTCCCATGAAAATATTGATTTATTAATAACAGCATTCAGTGCAGCACCACGTGCTTCAGGGAAGAGAGTTTGATCCATTCATTCACAAATCCTCTTGTAAACAGCACACAGCATTTTCCTGACTCAAGCACAGGGCCCTTCTGAGTTAGAGAGATATGATTAAATCAATCAGCTGCATGTCTTTTAAATACTCTGTGTCATGCAGGAGACCCCAAGTCGTTCTCCAAGGCACACAGGGCTGCTGGCAATAGCTGCCTCCTGAGGAGCAGCAGCTGATTTACTGTAATTGTGAACATGCAGCAAGTGCAGAGGACTGTGTCACCCACCAGGGCGAGCACATAGCAATCCAGAGAATACTGCTACTCTGCTCCAGCAGCAGCCAAAATAAACCAGAACTCCCAACTGGAACCCACTGGAGGCAGATTAAAACTATCCCAGGCTTCACAGCTGGTGGCACTGACAGCTTGAGTCAAACCTGTCTCATGGGTTTGGGATGCAGGAGAAGAGCAACGAGGAAGGATGTGCCAGCAGGGAGCAGGAGTGGTCCAACATGTGAACGTGGTTAGGAAGAGTTTCATCATTCCCTACATATGTAACACAAGCAGGGAATGGCACTGAAGAGGAGGGAGAGGGTGAGCTTAGGAGGATGTGTACTCCCAAAAACTCAGTGTCTGGACATCTGTATGGATGTGGTGAGTGTGAGGCTGAGCCCCACAGAATGCTGGTGTCCCCAGGTGTGCTGATTTCAGGAGACAATTTAAAAGGGATAAACTATGACAGGAAATTTGGGACAGGGATTAGAGTCTGTTCAGGAGAGAAAGGACAGTAAGTTCTGGACGCACATTACACTTCTGTGTCATCCTCCTGGCCTTTCAGAGAACATCCTTGTCCCTTTGAGTCTCTTGGACCCCCATTCCCACCCTGCTTAGGCTGGAAAAATATGTACAGAATTTCTGTTGCCTTATCTTAATACCAGTAGTTCCTCCAACTGGAAGCTGCACTTCTGGTTCCCAGCCTAAATATACTTATGACCTGTTTATCTTTGCTTGATTCGGGGCCGTGATTTTGCAAAAAATATAACAGCCAGCCCACGTAAGTACTTTAAAATGCTGTCTCATATCAGATGCTTAGACCAGATCCTGCAGTTCTTGCATGGAGAAAAATCCTTGTGACCTTGGTGACTCTACTCCCCAAATAGTATTGGAATAAGGATTTGCAGGCTTGTTCTGTTTCACACCAGATACTTATTCCAGCAGCCTCTGACTGCTCAGACATGTATCCAAACAACCCAGGGCTTCCTTTAAGGTAGAGCAGAAGCTCCAGGAGCAAAATGAGTGTGAGTTGAGTATTGGTGATTCAGAGTAACGTTTGACATCTGTGCAATAATGTTGTTGTAAAGGCAATACTGCATTTATCTTTGTCCAGGGATTTTGTGATGGTTAAGGATGGAAAAGGGTTCAGCCAGAACTTAAAGCTGCTATGCAGAAGCAGGGTGGAGAGCCCAGCCTTTCTCCAAAACAGCATCCCTGTGTATGAATGAGAGAACATACATGAGCTTGGGCTTCCTTCATTCCCCACTCCAGGGATTCCCTCATTGCAGAAGACAGAGAAAAAAGGTTGTTCAGGGTTCTACCCAGTCGCTGCCTTTTGTGGGAGTGATGCTGATGTGCCACTCATCTGTTTTAGCGTCAGATTTTCTGAAACACAGCACTGTGCTCACTGTTCTCAAACACAGTGAGTTGTCAGACACAGATAAAAGCTCCCCAACATTAACAGCAGCAACATTCCAACCGCTAAATTCAGCTTTGAAGTTAGCAACCCACTAAGCCATGGAGGCTGCTCCTTTCTGCGCTGACTCAGTGGGACGATTTACATCCCACAGCTATTTTTACAGGGAAAGAATGAGAAAAAAGCCACACATTTATTTTTCAAAATCCGATCTTGGGTTCTAGAGAATTGTTTGCAGCAAGCCTAGATAGGTTTCCATGCCTATTCATCCCCTGGCTTATTTGATGAGCTTGCCAGCAGGAAGGATTTTAATTCCTTTTATCCCAAACTATTTTTTCCACAGCTGTGATATGAAATGCCAAATAATTTAGGCTCAAAATCTGACCTATATTGAACAGTATAAGATGCTGAGCATGTTCTTGGGATTTGAAGGGCAGATTTTTTGTAGGACTTTTAATGGAAGCCTACAAGAAAACATTGGCTTACATCTCTGTTATTACTATTATTATTATTATTATTATTATTATATAATAGTATAAGACATGTTGATGGCCTACTTGCAACAACATACAGAAAAGGTTCTTATGAAACAGCCATATGAAAAGACACAGAGCCTGTATGTGTTACCCTGTATAGGGTAGTTTCAAAACCTTCCTTTTACTCAGTGCTCATATTTCAGGCCATATAATCACACATCAGCTTGATTGCTGGTGTAGTCTGCAAACAAAATTAAGAGTTGCTATGTGGCTTCTTTAAGCCTATTTGGCAAAGGCATTCACCACTCTAAGGGTCCAGTGTTGCAAATAAAGTAATTGCAACTTTTAATTGCAAATATATCAAACGGCAAATTTGGTCTGTACTTTAAAATATGTACTGTGTGGGCAAAATCCTGCTTAGGAGCACAAGCTGCTTCAGGGCATGAGAGGTGGGAAGCAGGGGAAGGCTTCATTTAGGTTTCAGAGGAACACAGAGACCACCAGCACCCACACACTGCTGTTCTCAGCTCCAAAGGCTTCATCATGCCCAGCACAGCTCCCAGACCTCCCCTCCCAGGCCCAACAGCACAAACACTGTCAGTGCACATCAGTGTCCTCTGAGGAGAGGAAAGGGCAGAGCTTTCCACCTTGGCAGGCGGTCAGAGCATCATCCCGGGATGTGACAGACATGGGTTCAAGTGCCTGAGGGGAAATATTTATCCCGTGCAGTATAAACACACCAGTCCGGGAAGCAACGTATTGCACAGAGATGCCTTAAGTCACTTTGTGGAGATAAATACTAAGTTTATGTCCTCCCAGCCCCGGGTCCGCCTTGCCCATATACGGCCCAGGATCAGCACTGCCTTGGCTTTGCTTCAGGAGCTGGAAGCGTGGGGATCCATCCCTCGGCACGGGCTCCGGGGCTGCTGGTGAGCCTCAGGGCAGTGCACGGGGGTCTGCGCGCTCGGGCTCAGCGGATTGGGGTCCCTGCAAGCCAGACTCCCGGCTCGAGGCCGCTGGGACGGAGCAAGAGCATCGACCACCTCCATCCGCTTTTACAGGAGCGCTCTGACGTGCTCAGACGCCTGCGATGGGTTTACCAGATGCGTCCTCCTGCCTCCAGGAAGGCCAGCACCTCTGGGGAACAGGCGGCCACCAGAGCTACTGACGGTTTGGGTGGAGAAGTTTTTAAAAAGTAACACAAAGAGACCCGGTGGGTGATCGTGCGCGGATAGAGGGGGTGTTTGCGTGGGGACACGGTGGGCTCGGGGCAGCTAAGCAGGGAAGTCGCCGAGGGAGGAAAGGGCCAGGCCGGGCAGGCTCGGGGGCGCCGCGGCCGCCCCAGCCCCGCGGGGCTCCCGGCGCTGCCCCCGCCGGCGGCGCCAGGACCCGGCACGGCCCCGCGGCCCGGGGGCGGGGCCTCGCTCGGGGCAGCCAATGGGCGCGGGGCCGCAGCCGGGCTCATTTGCATTCGAGCGCGACGCAGCCAATGGGAGCGCGAGCCGCCGGCCGCGCTGCGCTCCAGCCGCCCCGCCCGGGCGGCCGCGGCTCATTCGGAGAATGGCTGCGGCCGCGGCGTGCGGCTCCCCGCCTCCCCGCCCGCCCCGCGAGCAGCCGCCGCCGCGCAAGCGGGGCGACTCCCGGCGGCGGCAGGCCGCCCTCTTCTTCCTCAACAACATCTCCCTGGACGGGCGGCCGCCCTGTCCGCCCGCCGAGAAGCCGCCGCTGCCCGCCGGCCCGGGCGACGGGGAGGAGGCGGCGGCGGCGGAGCCGGCCGGAGCCCCCCCGCGCCTGCTGCCCCCGCCGCCCGTATGCCAGCCGCCTCCCGCCCTGCTGCTGCCCGGCGTGCCCGCGCTCGCCGCCGCCGGAGCCAAGGGGGATGCGGACCCCGCCCGCGGGGGCATCTTCCTGCCGCAGCTGCTGCTGGGCGGCCCGCTGTGCCCGCCGCCCCCGGCGCCGCCCGCCCTGCCGGGGATGCTGGCGGCCAAGCCGGGCGCCCCGGGGCTGCTGAGCCCCACGCAGAGCGCGGCGGGCGGCGGCTTCGCGCTGGAGGCGCAGCGGCAGAGGTGAGTGAGGGGGACGGGGCTCGCCGGGCCAGCCCACACCCCCCGCCCCCGCCGCGCTGACCCCGCGGGGCGTGGGAAGCGCCGGGACCCCCCGCGGGCCTGGGAAGAGCTGGACTTTCCCAGGGCCCTCGGCCGGCCGGCGGCTGCGGGAGGGGGGAGCGGGGCATGGGAAACCGGTGCCCCTGGGGTGAACGGCCGTGGGAGGCGGCGCCGGCCCCGCGGTGGCCCCGGGAGGGAGCACCTGGCCCGGCCAGAGGTGCGCGGGGATCCGGCCGGGGAGCGCCGCCTCGGCAGCGCCGCTCGGGCCCGAGTACGCGGAGGATGCTCCGGCCGGCGCAGCGGTGGATGAGGGGGTTCTGCGGAGGGGATCTCTCGCTGAGGCTCTGCCTGCAGGTCTGCGGTACCCTGAACCCTGCCTTCTGCTTTTTCCCAGCCCAGTTTCTGCATTTCTCTGTTTCCAGACGAAGCTGTCAGGGTCACTGCTAGGCAGGACGCTTCCTCCGTGCGCCGGTACCACTGCTGGTGTGCCTTCTCCTGCTCTGTGCTGCTTGTCTCTGCAACTGTGCATTAATGAATGCTTGTGCACAGGGAGCTTGGAGTCAGCCTCGGGGGAGGATGCTCTGGCCTTCAGAGTAGGATTACCATTGCATTTCTAAGGCACTTCTGTCTGGCTGAAAGTGTTGGTTTTCTAATCGACTGGAAGGCAAGTTCGTGCTCAGATCTTGGGGATTCGAGCTGTGAAAGAACTCTTTTCAGGCCGTTTTTTGCATAAACAGCTCTGTAAAGTGAGCTGGCCCTCTGAGCCCGCAGATAGGCAGCAGTATCAAAGGCTTTAAGTCTCCGTGGTCTTTACAGTGGCTTCGAGAGCTTTGTTGCTGAGCTGAAATAGAGATGTTGTCAGTTCTTTAAAGCTGGGGAGCTTGCTAATGCAGTTGATGGGTATCCCCATTCAGTTTGCATTGTCACAGTGGAGATGTCCTGTGTATCCCCAGCTTGGGGGTTCAGGTGAATTTGAAGAGAAATAGCTGTTTGTCAGCGATGTGGGGGGAGGTCCTTATGTGTTGCCCCTCCTGGGGTGTTTTCCTCTTATTATTATTTACCACTCATGGCTTTTCTTGTCATGGAAGAGACGTTTCCCTCCTTGTTTGCTGGAGAAATTAAAGCTGTTGCTGCAGGCTGGGTGCCCTGTATTGTGCAGTTGTGTACCTCTTGTTGAGCAGAAGAGCCTGGAGTGAGGGTGTTGCTGTGGAACAGTCCCTACTCCTGGTCCACAAAAGCCAGCACAGGAGGTGCTGTGTGACTTAATTTCATCGCTTTAATACTGTAGGCAAAGCTCTCGAGGGCGAGTTTTGCATTAAGAGTTTTAAAGCACAGTTCCCTTTGTGGATATGGCTTTTGGTGTGCCTGTGCGTATGGAGTTCAGGAGTGATGATCCATCCCATGCCAAGTCAATAGGACGCTAAGAAAATATTCCTAGGATCTTCTCATTTAATGTCTTTCCTGCCTCTTTCTCTGGCATCAGGTTTGAGCTGTTCCGCTACAGTAATTCTAATCAATCTGGCTGAAAAGAATGATGAATCAGAAATAAAAGGTAGAGAGAAATGCAAGAGGCAGTCAAGGGAATCAAAAGGCTTCTGTCTGAGTAATGGCAAAATAAACCATGATTTTTTTGCTTGGAAGATTTGCCTGGAAGGGTATATTTTATTGATCAGTTTGCATACTACTTGTGAGGGTGATTTGGAGTGATTTTGGAGTTCATCTGGTTTTCATCTTGAAAGAAAAAGAGTATCCGCAGAAACCATCAGGTAGAAGAAGATCCACATCTTTACATGGACACACACATGTTCTGACAAAAGGACAGTTTTGGGCTGCCTGTGGAGATGTGTTAGACCCAATGTACCTCATCCCAGTCACATTGGGCACAGGAGTGGGTGAAGTGGAAGTGAAGTATCCCTCTATAATGACAGTTTCACTGTCAGCTTACAGGGTGAGGAGCTTAACCACTTTGTATTTCACTGGACAGTTTCATGCTTTGGTCTGTGACAGAATATCTCTCCATGCCCACTGAGCAGAGTCATCTCTTGTTGCAAATACATGAGGAATGATGGAGGGAATTGCGGGAGGAATGTCCTTCAGGACAGTGGTGTTTTTACTCCTTCCCCTTCTGTGTTGGGTGAGAGGTTTGCAAACTACAATTCCAAAGTCAGCAATTACAAAGGGGATCTTCTTTTATTGGGACTTGAGAATCTCCAAATTGTTTTGCCATGCAGCAGTGTTGCTATTCCAGCTCATCAACTCCCTGCATCAATGCAGAGGTACAGGTGAGTGAAGGAGGAGGTGGAATCTGCGCTGCCATCCTGGACTTTTAATTCTTGGTGCCCACTTTAGGCAGCTGTTATCTTCAGAGTCCTTTTTGAGTCACTGTCAAGAGCTGCTTTGAATTTTCTTCAGATGCATGAGGATCACTGGCTGCAGGCTCTCCGGTCTCAACTCTGTGTTCAGTGACCAGTCTTGTGCCATGTGTGGGAATTTCATCCTGCTGGGGCTTGCCTTGATCCTTGGAGATCTCTATCTGCTATCAGTATCTCTATCTACTGACAGTATCATCGGGCAGAGTTTTATTACAAAACTTGATCTTGTCTGACTTGATTGAGAGGTTGATACCGGCCAGTGTGGCTCAGGGCAGGGCATGACAGCACCTCTGCTCCAGTTGGGGGTTAGTTATTTATCAGTAACAGGCAGGATCTGCAGTACAGCCCAGGGAATGAGAGATCTGCTCACCTGATGTAACCTGGAATTCCTCCAAAGCTGTCAGGTCCTTTGGGATGGAAACTTAGCAGAGGAGGCACCGTTCAAATCTGGATGCTCAGTTTTGTTGTGGCTGAGCATTATAAACTTAATGACTTTAACCTTCCACTTCCATTTTCCTAAGGAATCTTCTGTTTACCGGATTTTAAATTACAATGTTGTGTTGTACCAGCTTGCCTGATCTGCTTGTCATCCCTCTTCCCTTCTCCTTTTCCATCTTGCTCTGTTCTTTTGTTCTTTCAAAGAACGAGCCTCACTGAAAGCAGTGGAGGGAGGCAGCAAACAGGGAACAGATCGGCATTCACAGATTTGTAATGAATTTCTGCAGCTGGGTCTAAAACTGGCAGAGCTTTCTGGGAAGCACTGATAGCAGAGAGCCCTGGAAATAGCCAGGTTATGAAAGCAGGGAAATGGAAACAACACCCCTGAATGTCAATGCTTGTTGTGCTTCTGAGGTTTCATTATAGTGTAATGTAAAAGCAGCTGGTTTTGCCATAATTTGCTGCATTTTGCTGGGCCTAAGAATAAACACAGAGACTAAATTATTTGTGACTGATGCTTTAATGTCCTTGGAGTTCAGTGGTCAGGGAGCTGAACTGAGTGTTTGTGATAGCTCAGTCATTTCTGATTTATCAGCAAATTTAGGTCATTTTGAAAGTGGGAGTTTAAACAGTAGATGATAACAGCTACACTTTGGACCTGCTCTGCTTTTGAGTGTTAATTGGATGCTAGATTGCTGACATAGGTGTGATCAGATTAGTTCAGAGGGTGGAACAGCAGAAATGCTTCATCAGGAATTTATACTTAGGGTGCTTAATGTGTTTTGTCCTACTGTCAGTTTAGCTTCTGGTGTCATTTCAAGAAATATAAATATTTTTATTAAAACTCCTCTGCTAATAAACAGATATTGTTGAGATGGATGAGATAAAAAGTCTTAGTTTAAACTTGCAACCTAATTTGGAATAAGTTGGGCACATGGTGCTTTTCAGAAAGCAGCAAGCTCTTTCAAAGATGGCAGGCTTTGACCTTTCAGAGGTGAACAGTAGACTGGGAAGTGCTGCTTGAGGCTGAAAATGAGCATATTTTAAATCTGAACTTCATTTAAAAGTCAGCTGAAATGTTAAGGATGCAGTCTCCTCCCCAGGTTGCTTCAGCAGATTTCTCTCACATGCAGGTGAATTACATGTGTCCAATATTAACAGTTTTATAGCTGCCTGTAGACCTTCTCTGCCAGGTATATTAAGCAGAAGTAGTAAGCTGTATGCCTGGCATGAAACTTGGAGATCAGAGCATCCAAGTCCTTGTATCCTGTGCACTCCTGTGAATAGGTCTGGGTCAGGCAATCCGAGACACTTCCAACACCACGGTTATTTGACCTCTTCAATTTAGATAGTCCAGAGGCTTTAAAGTGTCTTTGCTCTTTAGGCAGGAGTAGTCTGTGCACAATTAACTGTACTTGCAGCTGGTTTTACCTGTGGATGGACTCTGTAGCTTTTCAGTGATGATGCAGGAGGCCTGGCAGTGGATTTTGGGATGCTGCAGGTTTTATGATTCCAGCTCAAAGCTCCTCTCTGCAGGAGGTGATGGGGGTGGTCAGAATGATGTTGTCTTACTTTAAGTCAAGGATTCATCAGCCAAGAATGAAAATGCTACTAAATTGAACATGAAAAACAGAATAACTTAATTTTGGGAATCCCATTCAGCCCTCCAGTGAGCGAGTCCTGTAGGAGTGTTACAGTATAATATATTAAAAGTAATTATTTATTTATATGTAGTATATCAAATACATAGTATATTAAATACTGCGTTCTCCTGTTTTCCGTCTGTCAGCCAGTTAAAGCTGTGAGGCTGTCAGGCTGAGGAAGCTTGAAGATATTTTTGAGCCTTCTTTTGAAGGTTGTTCTGAAGGTGTCTGGTTCTGTAGTTGGAGTTTTAAACATGCACAATGAAATTTGGGCTCTTCAGTGAGCACAAAGTACTGTTGATAGAGCAGGTGACTGCAGATGGAGGGTGCTCAGCTAAAGCCACTCAGCCAACCCAGTTCTTCAGACAGAGCTCCAGACTCCTGACCTTTGGTTTATAGCTGTTGTGTATTTAACCTACTGTAATTGGACTTCACCTGGAATTACTGTAACCTAGTAATAGGAATTTACCTATTCCCTGAAAAGGTATTAAAGGATGAACCTTCATCTGGCCCTCTGTTTCACAAGACATACCAAGCCCTTAAAACTCAGAGCTTGCTGTCAGCTGTCCCAGGTGCTGTGGCTGTGGTCCTGGGAGCTCTTCTCCAGGGAATGTTCCTCTTGTGCCAGCCCTTGCTTAGGTGGTGGTACCCAAGACCTGCCTCAGAGCTGGGTAGCTGATTAATTTTGGAGTCCCCATGGCATGGGCTGAACTGCTGCTGGTCAGGGCTGCTTGCTCAACAGCAAGGACAGATTTGCATTTGTTCTGTTGTGGTTGCTGCAGTTTAAGCATAAAACTTTGCCCTGGTGAAGCTACAACCTCTTGACTGTGCATTGAAGGGGATGACTGATGCAATGGGGAAAACCAGGTGCCCATAGAAACACTGTGGGATCTCTCTCTAAACTTGCTTTGATTTGGTTTCCTCCAGTGACCAGTTTGATTCCCTCCTTGCCAGTTAAGAGCTTCTCTCTTTTTTCTTTTTCCTTCTTCCTTTATTTTTCAGTTTGGGAGTTTATTGTGCTGAAGGCTTTTATTTAGCAAGGCACATGATGAAATGTCAGCATCATCTCTCAGTGAAGTGCATGAATATTTCTAGCATAATGCCCACAAGTGTCATCAAGGACACACTTTGCATTTCACGTGCCTCTTTTGGTCAGCAGTTGTTCAGTGCTGAGTAAGCAGAGCACAAAGGACAGGGGCCAGCCTGGTTGGTGGACTACAAACACCTCCAGAAACTGGGAGAAATTTGAAGAAATGCTGGTGGTGTTCTGGCCAGCACATGCAGTCTGCTTTGAGAGAAGCAGCAGGGATTTTAGGAGTGAGCTTTAGGCGAGGGCCGTGGGCACAGCAAACCTTACATCTGGTTTGGTGGTTCTGTTGCAACAGCTGGGCTTTCACAATACTTACTGGAAGGCATTATTTTCTGCTTGCATTGTCTAAACACTCTGAGCACCAAAACAATGTGATTTATGAAACTCAATGAATATAAAGCTCATTCTCTATTTGGTCTTAATCATATGTGGTTGTGAATCAGCAATGAAGTAGCAGCTGCTGTGAAGATTATCTAATTTCTTTCCTTGTTAGTATTTAAAACTCTCCAGGCTTAGTGAGCTTCCCACTTACTCAGCCTCCACCTTCATTCAAATTATACTTCATTTCTGTTCATTCTCATCTGTTCCACAGGCTTTGTGACACATTCTTCCCTTGCATGTGGCTTTACTGGTGTAGGAGGAGTGCAGGATTTTCTTCTGGCTGTTTGGGACCAGCGGGAAAGCCCCTGGTGCCCTTTCAATTTTGCAAACAAACCTTGAGTAGGAACACAAAGGTAAAGGAATTAGGCTTCCTCCTTCATCCTGGGCTCTCACAGAGGGGCCTGCTCTGTAGCCTAAAAGTACTTTTCGTACTCATGTGGTTGATTTCAGTTTACCCTTTAAAATTAAGACTACTGGATGAATAAGTTAAACTAGCCCTGCTGTGAGATTTGTGTTTATTCTCTGACAGGCTGGTACTTAAATGTCAGAAAGAGCTCCTGGGATGGTGGCCTGCAATCCAAATGCACGTCTGTGGTGCCATAAAGCAGCAAGTAGCTGACTTTGTGAAGAAGCAGCACTGAGCTGTACACTTACTGTTGGTGATGCAAAGTGTCTTTCTTCTCTGCCACTGCCTCTCGAGGAACATCTGAGCTGAAATCATCCACCCATGAAAATGGCCTGCTCGGTGCTGGGCACTTCATGGCACAGATCCTTCATGAAGTCATTTGTTTTACCAAAGATGTGGTTTTGATGTGATTCAGTGTAAATGCAGTCTCAGGCTTCTTTTGGCTTTAATTACTGAAAACTTGTTGCTACCAGTGAGCTGTACTCAAATCTGCTTTTGAGCAGGAAACTCATTAGTGTGAGCGCCGAGGGTGGTGAGGCACAGGGCACTGATAGCAGAACAGGGATGCTCCCACTCACACACTCTGGGATGCAAGCCTGAACTCAGTGAATGTCTCCTGGGCTGCAAAAGAAATGGCAGCTGCTAAAAAGTAATCTTAAATATGAGGAGTAGCTTTTGTAATCCCTCCAATGCCTGCATTTTACCTAGTGAAGCCCAAGCACAATTCCTATGTGTTTGTTGTCTTGCCCGTAAGGAATAAAAACAATACAGCTTAATCTTTAAAATAAGTCTTGGAAAAACAAAGCTGACAGGTATATCTTCCTGTTGTAAACAGGATTTGGGATCTGGATTTCTTGTGCAAATTACCTTTGACAGTTGTTTCTAAGCTAGTGCTTCCAAAGGCCAATAAATTATTTTTTGTCCTTGTTATATTAATAACTCAGCCTCTTGGCAGATGGGATCATACAGAGGCCTGTAAAGGACATCACAAAGGGACATCATATTAAAATAAAACTCAAGTGAGAAACAGGAAACCAAATTCTATTAGGCCCTAATTTTGCACAGTAATTAAAAATCCTTGACCTCCCCCATTCCACTCATCTATTAGCAGTACGGATGGCTAAAGAGCAACAGAGGATATTGGCCTGCTGCTAATTTTAGCCCAGTGCCTGGGGTGTGTGGCTGTGTGTGCATGCAGCATCAGCTGGGCTATGGATGCAGCTCCATTGGAAACAAATCAGCACTGCTGGACCCCTTGGAGGGGGGCTTGGGCCATGTCCAGCTTTGGCAGCATCTTTGAATGCTCCTGTTGCAGGGCTTGGTGATCTGGAGGTGATGAGAACAAGAGATCCCAGTGTAAGATGAACTTGGGGTGCTGTGCTGGTTGAACTCTGGCTGTGTGGTGGGCTCAGAGTGCAGCCCTGTGCCTGAGAGGGATGGGGGTTAATCAGGATGGGGGAGAGACACTGTGAGGTTTTAGAAACTTCCAGTTTCACCTTTCAGGAGGCGAGCTGGTCTGTGCACCTGCTGTGGCAGAAATGCAGGGACCAGAAGGGCAAAAGGGAGAGAAGCTTCAAAGTGGCCAAATGGCAGCTGCACACAGGCTTAATAAAGACCACTGGCCACTGTCAGGCCCAGTACTGGGAGTTAAGGCCTAGCTTTAAGAGGTTAAAATGAGGTTCGTGAGGGCTGTTTGTTGCAGAACCTGTGAGTGGGGAGTGCCTAGAGCACTGTTAGTGGAGCAGGAGTGGATGAGGGTTGTCTGTGCTTGGAGCCACATCTGACAGCACAGGGTCAGCGTCTCTTGCATTCAGTACCTGCTGAAGAATGGTCAGCTTGCACACTTCCAACTGCAGGAACACCCCAAAGCTTTACCCTTGTCCTCCTGGGTGGCTGCAGGTAGCCCAGTGTGGGTGGGAAGAGGGAGAAAACTCTTGGCAAGCCAGCAGAAAGGTCAGTGTTCTCTAATCTGGAGCAGTGACTTAACAAGCTTTCTTCTTTCCATTCATGAAACAGGACATGTAGGGATTATCATTGCTATACATAGATTGCTCTTAGCTGTGTCCTGTCCTGCTGGGAACACTTAAGAGCTGTGTCAGGCTCAGGGCTGGGGATCCCACTGCTGCTTATCCCATGTCCAGCCTCTGCAGAGGGTTTCAGTGGGACCCTGGCAGGACCAGAAGAGGACTACTCTAAAGCTGCAAGCACTCAAACATTGAGTTTCCTCAGTGGGAGATCCATCAGAAATAGTAAACAGTGTGGGCTGGCTACCACTTCCCAGGGCAAGAGTCAAAACGTAGCTCTGAAGACAATTTGTTGAGTTTTTTTCTCAGCACAAGTGTTTTTTGTGGGCTTTTTTAGAGTGCGTGTTTAGCTGGTTGGGGATTTGGCAGCAGTGTTGGATTGTGTGAGCCTGTGTGTGCACATGGAGATAAGGAGCCAAGGCGTAATCCAGAATTCCTCTACTTGATAGCCCCTTATCTCTGGGCATATGCTCTGTGTGTTTTTGCTCTTGATGAGTCCCCTCGAGGTTCTGGCTCTATAAACTCAGTTGCTGTTTTTAATGCTCTGGGAGTGTCCTGCTTTGGCCTTTATTGGCTCCTGAAATAAAAGGCTGGGAAGTACCCAAAAATGAGTTCCTGGTCAGGGACATACAAGCACCCAAACCCTCTATAGCTTGTCAGAGCAATGGCTGGTGCTGGCAAACAGATATGTTTGAACTTTCTGTTGGAATTACAGCCTGCTCCATTGAACCCATGAATATTTTAATATTGGGTATTTCATTTTCTAATTGCCAGGTCACACATGGGTAAGGCTTTATAACTCACCATATGTAGAGATGTTGGTATTCTTAGTATTTAGGTTGCTTTCAGCAATAAACACTGTATAAACCACTTAAAATCCTTCAAATTCCATGGACAATACCAAGAAGTGTTATCCTAGGTGAAGCTGCTTAGCTTTAGGATAGGTGACTTGACTTTTTTTGTCACCCAAGTTAGCAGTCACTGAAGTGACCCAGTGTGGCCTGTTGAGCAAGTGTGAGTTGGCTGCGTGAGAAGAGCACTCAAACTAACAACAAAATATGTGTTGTGTGCATAGCTATCTGTCTATCTATCTATAAGTGCAGACTACTCAAAAAGTATCAAATTTTGCTGCATTCTCCAAGTACTGCACCAGGGACTCAGAACATGTTGAGGGTGCTTTGTTGCTGTAAAGTGTTGGATTTGTCTTACAGACTGTTTCAGGGACTCTGGATTAGTGAGAATTCTTTACATACACCCCGTTTTGAGATTTGAAGGAGAGTGTCTGGCTGAGTGTCAGGGATTCCTCCAAGGTGACAGCTTCGCTGAGGGCAGAAATTATTTACAAGTGTAGCTAAAAATGAAGTTTCCTGTTGGCAGAGTGGGGATGAGTCATTGTGGTTTTGAGTCAAGGGGTGGGATCGTCCCTTCGCTGCAGCAGGGTTTTACTTCCAGATCTGCCCTCGGTTCAGGTGTTTGTCACTCTTGTCCCTGTTACTGAGAAAACAAGGGGGTATTCAGAAGGTGTAACGCCCTGGATAAGTCTCCACCGTGGAGTTAGGAGTGGGGGTCTAGCCATTGCTCTCCCAATCCATCCTGTTTCTCACACCAAGCATCCTTTTACAGAACTGTGTGCTTTTTTTGTACCAGTGCCCACTGGCATTAGCTGTGTTTTTCCTCTGCTTGCCATACACAGCATCTTTCTGTCTCCAGCCAGCCAGGTCTCCCCTGGGAGGGGAGGAAGACTGTGGATGTTACCAACTGCATTAGAGCCAGGAGGTTTGCAGTTACTTCCTCATTTCATGAAGGGTTTTTTGTTGAATTTTAAATGCCTGATTAGACTGGAGAACCAAGGAAATGTGAAAGTGTTAAACATTCCTATGCCATTCTTGCTGAAAAGCAGCAAACCAGTAATAATTTTAAAACCAAAGTGCAGGTGGAGGGTGTTGAAACTGTGCCAGGAATGTTCTCCAGTTGCACCTTAATGGCTGTGGATTTGTAGGAGGCAGTCTCTAGCAATACTGAAGGTGTTAGTCCTGTGGGAAGGTTTGCCTCCCTTGTGTTTGCAGAAAGGGACACTAATTTTTCATCCTCCTACCTGTTTGAGTTCTGAGCTTCACTTCCTTTTAAGACTGCCTGAACAGTGCAGCTGAGAGTCTGCTGCAGCTTGAAGTTTGACTTCTATTTTTTTTTTTTGCCAGTAGCTGGTCTTGTCCAACCAGAGTCCTGCAACTTTTGTCTCATGTGCTGCTTCTTCATTGGCTTCCATGGCAGCATTGCCCATTAGTTGAGGTCCTATGTCACTTGAATACACATGGCTTGTGCTAAAAGTGTAGCACAATGCATGCTTAAACAAAGGCAGAAAATATAGACTCTGATAGTTGTAGTGTCAGCATTTTGTTGGTGGAGTGCATTGTTCCTATGGAAATTTCAGTCAGAGTTGCACAATTCATTTGTAAATCTCTACCAACAAAGGCTTGACTTGGACAATAGTAATGCATCTTCCTTTGGCAAAGTCAATTTTTTTTTTCTTGAACGTAATATCCTATTACTGTTACACTAACTCACATGAGCCCTAGTATTATTCTTGCATCTTCCATTCTGGGACTTCACATGGGTGCCAAGTACTTTTTGCTTCCTCTAATAACCCTCTCTATTGTTTCTCAGAGAGATCTGTCAGTTTTATTGAGCTGCAGTCACAGACTCTCAGTCTGCTGACTCCTGCAGCTGGAGACAGCTGTTGTGAATGGAGAATGCACACAGATGTTTGGTCATCATACAGATACACCTGTATCTGAACTTAAATTGATAGAAAATTATTTATTCCCCTGCCTTGATGGGGGGATCTTTTTCTGACGTTCTTGTCAGGTTTTTCTCATTTTTTCCAAATGAGTATTGGGGGGCTTTTTAGGTGTTTAACTTACAGGTAGGCATTCTTCTGTGTGGCAGATAATGAATGGTCTTGTTGATGAAGTTGGTATAAATATGTATTTCAAGGGTCCTAGAGGGGGAGACAAGTTCTTGGCCTTTTAAGGAATTTTAAACTCTTAGTTAAGCCCTCTTGCAACAAAACAAAACCTCCAGAAAGCCTGCCATACATCTGAAGATCTCATAGATCTGTTGCAGTTCATAAACTCGGAGGCCATGAACTAATACTGTTCACTCTTCGTGGTGTTGTACATTTTGCAGAAGGCGTTTTATCTCCCAGCGCTGCTCTCTAGACTTTTTAGAAGACATAGTGGAATATGCCAGTGTACGAAGGTACTTGTTTTCAAAAGCAGCATTAACCTCAGCTCGTTGCATGCAGTCCTCTCCTCCCTCCACCCTCTTCCACGCCAATATTTGAGGTCCTGCATGCTAGTGCTGCCATCTGATCATACAACTGGCATGAATTTTTCTCAGCACACTTAACATATTTGGCTTTTTTTGTTTGTTTTTCTTTTTATCGTTGCAGAACCAAGCATATATCTGGGTCTCCAAGACACAGAAGTTTGAAGAAGATGCACTTCATCAAGAACATGAGGCAGTATGACACCAAGAACAGCAGGTAACTTGTGGAGATCAAGGTTCCCCCTGTACTTATGTGCAATAGGAAGCATCCTCCAGTTCCACACAGTAAGACATTTAATATCAGTGAGAATTAGAAGATGCTTCTGGGGCTTTGTTAGTTTTATCCAGACTTGTATCAAAGGTGGTAGGTGCTCATATCTGCTACATTTTGCAGCAATACACTGATGATTCTGCCATCATCTAGGAGGTTAAGTCATTCTCACTTTTCTTATTTCTCTCACTTTCCTTATCTCTGGCATACAGAGAGATCAGAGCTGAGGAGGATTTAAGGAGAATGGCTTGGTTTAGCCAAATTCTTGGCTCAGGGTTGCTGAGCAGAAGAGAAAGGGAGGCTGCCTTTATGTTTATTATTTTAAAAAGTGTCAGGTTTCATATAAATAAACACAGAATATTATCTATATCTTTTCACAAGGTTTATGTAAAAATTATATAAATAAAGATATATATTTAAGGACTACGATCTCCTTTGAGAAGCTCCCAAGGTGATGGCAGATCCTAAGATGATTTGAGATTTGACAGAGAGCCCCAAGGACCTGCAGGGTCAACGTGAAACCTCTGCTCTTCTGCTGCTTTCTGAAAACCTTAAATCCATAGCAGTATCTATGACTTCCAGAACAAGATAAGGATAAGGAGAGCCTTGTGTTATTATCTCATAAAAAGCTGCTTTGTAATTTCTGGATCTAATTTCATGTCCTGATCTTTCCCCATCTGCTTACAGGATAGTGTTAATCTGTGCTAAACGAACACTGTGTGTGGCATTTTCTATCCTACCTTACGGGGAGGGCTTACGGATCAGGTGAGTCTCTTCAACTGCTGTGTGAAATGTCTGCTCTGTTGTTTCAATAGACCTTCTGAAATGAGTGTGGTTGGTGTAGGTCTCCTGTTCTTAAGCAGGTGAACCTATTTAACCTGCCATTCATGTGTAAAGGCAAGAACTTGCTGCCAGAGCAGTAAAACCACATGGTTGAAGTGTTCATTCAAACTCCAAGAGAAAAAGGTGGAAAAAGTAGACTTTCCTTCCAGTGTTTATTCACATTTTAAAGCACTCCAGTCCTGGGAAATCAACTTTGAACAGATAATGTGATTGAGTGCTGTGTAGGTTTTCTATAAAGTGGTCAGAAATTAACTGATTTTAGAGCCACAAGTGATGGTGTCAGCAAAAAAGCACAGAGAGTTTCAGGGAAAGGTGCTCTTCCTTTCAGTGGAAATCCTCAAGGTTTTATAGTGAATTTACACCTAAATAAATTGAAGATGCTCTTCCCTTTCTCAGCTTTAAGCCGTGAATGTCACTATTTGCAACCTAAGAAAAGCAGAAACAGTTTGGACTGATTCATGCTGCACTTAGTGTTTGGACTACATTTTTGATTATTTGTATGATTATTTATGAGAAACAAAACCTGCAAACTGGATTTCTCTGTATCTTTCTTCAGTGCCTTGTGAAGTTTGTCCATTCTGTGAAGGTCTGTTATCTACAAATATACCATAGAAAACACTAATTCTGTTCTGGGAAAACAATTGTGTTGTCACTTCTGTCCTGTCCCTAACTTATGGACAAAGGAAACGGATGCTTAGTGGTGGGAATTGTATTGTATGCAAATACATGCCATAAAAATAGTTGATGGGAAAATATTCTCCCACATAATAGAAAGGCAGCAAGGTCACTGGAGCTATTTCAGAGCAGTTCTGAGCACTGTGCTGTTCTGCTTGCAAGCTGGCAAGGCAGTTCTTCACTTGAAAACTTTTTTGTATTGGAATATTGGTGACAAAGCCTCGTGCTGCCATCGCTGACACAGAGATCTGCAGCATCATTCTTAACTTGGGCTTTTGTGCACAGGGCTTGCAAATTTGCACTTGAAGGGCAGGTTTCTAATCCTGGAAAACAAGTAATGTAAATCATGTTTGCTGTTATGTGTTGGAGCGTTAGAGGGTTGAGAATGGTATGGTCTTGTGCAGAAAGATCATATTAAAACCAGTTTACTTTAAATAGGTAGATTGGTAGATTTGTGTAAAAGTGAAATGAAATCTGATTCTTGGGTTAATGAATATCTCCACATTTTGAAAAGAGTAGTTAAAAACTAATGCTCTCCTGGAGGTGGCAGTGAGGGGTTGGCTCATTTCCACACAGAACTGACTTGGTGGTGTTGGTTGGTGTTTAACATGGGAAGCTGGGCTTGCATTTTGTGACAGTGCTCTTTCCTACCTGCATTTAGTGATCTGAAAATGGAAGGACAGAAACAGCGACATCCTTCTGGGGGAGTTTCAGTATCTACTGAGATGGTTCTTGGACTGGAAGGAGTAGAGCTGGGTGCTGATGGCAAGGTAAGGACATTTATTTTTTCACCCTGGGACCATTTCATGCTGGGACAAATCAATTTATGCCGTGCTTTGCTATCCATTATGTGTGAGCTGTGGCTTTTAGAGCAGTGGAAGTTTAGACCTATAGTTTGAAACTGTGGCTTGTGATAATGCTTCTTCTGAGGAGGCTGCTGAAGCTTGTGATCACTTCTGTCTCTTTCTGGAGAACTGAGTTGACTTTGCTATCTTGAGTTAACATGTGAGTGAGGTTTTGATAGAAATATGGATGAAATTCATACTGCTTTAGTTAAGTTTATAATACCAGAATTTTACTTGTGATTCTCGCCTTTTCTTTGCCATCCCACCACATCTTCTACAGCACTTCATTTTAAAGTTGTGGAAACAAGGCACACCTCAGCCAACTTTTCCCTTCTTCCTGTCTCACAGTTCCAAGGTCCCCACTCCCAAATCCACACTCAAGATGACCCTGATTTGGAAAATCTTAGATATCTGGAAATAAGCTTTTCAGTAAATTTCCCCCCATAACCACTACAACTTTCTGGTTTTTTCAGGTTGTGTCCTATGCAAAATTCTTGTACCCGACCAATGCTCTGGTTGTTCGTAAAGCTGACGCCTACGGTGCTGTTCCCCCCTGTCGAGCCAGTGCTCCACGGAGTCTTCCTGGATCAAGATACAAACCTGTGACAGCAAAAACCATACCAGCAGGGACAGACATTGGTAAGGACAGGAGCCAGCTCTGTCATCACTCATGCACGCAGCAGAAAAGGCAGAGATTTGTCTGAGACATCCACAAGTGGTCAGTGTGTTATTGGGCTGGAGATGCTGCAGCTCATCAGTGCAGTGCAAGTGATGAGCCTTAGGACTGAGGCTTCCACAAACTCCTTACATCTTCCATATATCTGGCCTAGTTCTGTTTATGCCATTCAAAAGGCACAAAGCTTTTCCTTGGGAATGTAAAGTTTTATATTACTCACCAAGAAACATCTGGTGTACGTGGATCCAGGTGGTTCTCCTTGCCTTCTAGCACAGTAACAATGTATAAGCCAGAGTTTGTGCCAAGAATCCCTTCTCTTGTGTAAAAGAGCAAAGCTGACAACTCTACTGTCTGTTAGACTACAGGCAAAAGAATCCAGTCTTGGGCAGTTGCTTTCTGAGTACATTTGTAGATGCAAACTCATTTTGCACTAAGTCTAAAATGGTGCACGTGTGTATGTGGTGGGGAGTTTGTGTGGTTTATTTAATCATTCTAATTTGTGACTGGTGCATCATGAAATGCAAATGTGTGCCTGTAGCTGCAGTTTGCCTGATCTGTAAGATCTGCCAACACTTAACATTTGCCATTTGAAAACTTTTTATGGAGGAAACAGGGAATTTAAAGCTCTTTATCTGGTGGTCCAATGTGCTTTCCTCATTCCCTCAGGAAGTGAAGCTGGAGAAGCTGCAGAGTATGATCCAGATCTTCTGGATGATCCTCAGTGGCCCTGTGGAAAACATAAACGTGTTCTCATCTTTGCCTCTTACATGGTGAGTGACTGGCATACCAGAACAGAGGACAGACTCCCTGGCAGATCCTCCTTTAAAGAGATTTTTGAGGAAGAAAAATTCCTCTAGGAAGAAAAAGTGGTTGTTCTGATAATTGATCAGGCAAAGTACAAACAGTTGAGTTTGTACAGTGAGCTTGTCAAGGGCAAACCTGACACCTGTCTTCATGTTGTCATTTACTTCTTGTAACCATTTGCTTACTGTTTTTTTAAAGACTTTGTCTATAGTTGGGATTCAACTTCGGCACATTTCAGAAATGTTAAATTGTGAATAATAAAACTCAAGTTTGCATTAGTGTTTTTGGAAGAGTTGTTTGGCTGTCAGTCCTGTTCACAAATGATAAATTTTGATTCTTGCCTTTCAGACTACAGTCATAGAGTATGTGAAACCCTCAGACCTTAAAAAGGATATGAATGAAACGTTTAGAGAGAAGTTCCCTCATATCAAGTTGACACTGAGCAAAATTAGGAGGTAAGAAATAAGCTTTGAATAGCAAGAACATCATCCACACTGTCTGAGGCTGCACTTGTATGGAGCAAATACTAAATCTATTAATAGCATATATGATTAAACACTAATCTCCTGTTGTCAGTGGAGCTGACTGTAGGATGACAGCCCTGTACTGGAATGTTTAGGATGTTACCCTTTCTTTACCTGAGAAAGGGTAACAGTTGGTTTTCAAAGTTCCACCTAAAGGGTTTTGTTTCATCAACTGTGGTGTACTAACACTAGGAGCCAATTAACAGTGGAGTAGCATTAGCTTTGAAACAAACACTTGTAACCTGATTGCTTGGCTGCAGTGCAATCCCACTCCAACTGGATTGGCTTTCTGGGCCCTCTGGCTATTTTTGCCTTTCAATTACCAGACTCACTGATGACCACAGACTCTAACAAGATTGTAGGATAAAAAGTGTTAGATCTGGGAAGACTTGGTAAAGAAAAGCTTTTTGTGAAGTCCACACAAATTTCTCATCCTTGAGTAAATGCATCTGGTCACTCCTCCCCAAGATGGACTGTTGCACCTTCAGAGAGCTGTAATCTTGCTGGTGTTACAGAGAGATTAATGCAATCAGAGTCTGTTGAAATAGCCAGCTTGAACACAATTCTGCTGAGTCACCAGGGCCATGTGTAGCTCAGCTCTGGGGGAAGCTTTGCTTGGGCAGTCTGTTCTGCCCGAGTCCTGCACGCTCCTCTTCACAGCATTTCAGAGCAGTGTGTTTGTGCAGAGATCATGCAGGTATAGTGTGGATGGCAGCCCTGAGAGGAGCCATCCACCTCCAAGCCTGCTAAATGCTGAGGTGAAGGGCTGGCTGTGGGAAGTGTGGAAAGCAGGCTGCCCTCCCCTCACACCTGGCTCTTACACAAGGTGTGTGCTAGACAGATCTCTACGCAGCAGCTGCTGTCATCTGCAGGGCTCTGATGTGGTTTTCTGTAGGTCAGAGTGGTTCACTCTTATGATATGAATCCCAAACCAGTTTGGGAGCCCAGAAGGAATCCTACAGCAATAGCCTGTGTGTCAGTGAGGCAGCTAAGCTCTGGTGCTTATGGGCAGATGAGAAATTGTTCTACTACAGTGCCTGTTGTCAGGCAGGTGAAATCAGTTTGTGCATCAACACCAGCTTGCTGCCAGCTGTGCTTTTCCACTCTAGGATAATACTTGTCATGGTTTTCCAAATAGGAGTCTTGCCCATGTGCTCCTCTGAGTTGCTGTGCTGCAGTATTTCTACAGCATTTAATAAAATCTGTCATGTCTGGGGGGGGGTCTTTTCTCCTATTCCCAGTTTAAAGAGAGAGATGAGAAACCTGAGTGAGGAGTGCAGTCTGGAGCCGGTGACTGTCTCCATGGCTTATGTTTACTTTGAGAAGCTCGTCCTCCAAGGCAAACTCAACAAACAGAACCGCAAACTGTGTGCTGGTGCTTGTGTTCTGCTCGCAGCCAAGATCAGCAGTGACCTCAGGAAACACGAAGTGAAACACCTAATAGATGTAAGTTCTGTGAGCCTCGTTCCAGCTGTTGTCAGAACCTCCTCCCTAGCTCATAGGCAAAGATTAAATGCAAGGTTTTCAGTGGCACGGAACACCAGCTCTTTCAGCCAGTTTTACGTCTCATTAGGGCTCTTCCTCTGTTTTTTTTTTTTTAATTCATTAAAACTATCTGTCTGGTACAGGCTAGTGTCTTACTGATCCTACAGTAAAGTTATTTTTGCACTTGCATATGGTTTGCCAGAGAAGCAGTAACTGTTGTGTGGGTGTCACAGCTGAACTGATGAGCTGGTTTTGATTCTGAAGATACAGCTCAGGCCGTGTGTCACTGACTTAATCTAACAATGCCTTGAAATCACCTGGATTAACTGATTCTTTCCCCCCTCCTTTGTTTTGTTTTGTTACCACTGTCATAGAAACTAGAGGAGAGATTCAGATTCAACAGAAGGGATCTCATCGGTTTCGAATTCACCGTACTCGTAGCTTTGGAACTGGCTCTGTATCTCCCAGAAAACCAAGTTTTACCTCATTACAGACGGCTCACACAACAGTCTTAACCAAAGCTCCATCCCAGCTGGCATCCAGCCGTGCTGGGATCCCATCCCAGGATGCTGTGGTGGAGGTGCCACTGGCTTCAGCTCGTTGGGAAGGCTGCAGGGTGTTGGGAACTGTTGAGGTCTATGGACACAGATGCCAAATCTGGGGATGGTACGAGAAGAGTTACTGAACTTTTGTTTTCTTTTGGACATTTAAAGCACAAATATTCACCAGTCAGCTGTCATGGCTGCTTATTATTCCTTATTTATCTTCCTGGTTTTACTAAAACTGTTCTTCCTTATGAAGAATACTATGGTATTGGTTCTTTTCCTTTTGTTTTATTTTAAGCCTTTATTGTATTCCTTGAAACTGAAGGAACATCACTTCCATTCCAGTGCATCATAAAATTCAGATGTTTCTAAGAACCTTCTTACATTTTTACATTTATGAAATGCATACTTTTATTTTTTTAAAGATGTGCCTAAAACTGGCTGGTCTGGTACCAGTGCTTTTTAAGTTAGTTCTGTTATTTAGTGGGGAATCCTGAATTTGTATAGCCATTTATTCTTTACCTGCATTGGCCTTGCATACAAGGAAAACAATTCCAGTATATCTGCACTAATAATATACAGGGCATCTATTCTATGATCTTAAGTAGTGAGATTGAAATTACTCCATTTTGGTATATTTACTATAAATAACTTCAAAATACACATTGTACTTTAGATGGAAAAGCATTTTGAGAACCTGTCATGAAGTACCACACGTTGAGTGAGGTAGCTGGGAAGTGACTGCCGTCCTAATTCACTCTTGAGTGGAAGATGAGCACTTGACTAAGAGCAATTTGCTGTCAAATATTTCATTTAGGGGTTTTATTTGTTTCACTGTTCCATAGCCTGAAATAAGCACCTTTTTTTAGGATGACTGTATTATAGATGGTGTTATCTGAGCAAATATGAAGCCGGTAGAGTTACTGCTGCCAACTGAAACCAATGAAACAAAGCATGCTCAGTATTTAAAATGCTACTTTTTTTACTCTCTGTTCTTCCAAGCATTGCATCACTGTGATGGTCCTCATAAAACTGGCATGTCTTGCACATCTGAACAGCCACTACTGGCTGGTGCCCAGCAGCTCTGTAGTGAATACACAGAGCTCAAATAACTTCTCTGCCCATTGGCTATTTCTTCCTTTATTTTTACAGTATTCAGGTTGGGAATGAATTCTTGATTATATGTGGAACCTTCTGTGGTATTGGCTCTTGGGTTTATTTTCTGAAGCAATATTATGATACAAGTTACTGGGTCCATTTGCAAGGAACAAAAGTGATACTTGGTTATTCCAACTGAGAAAGTTGTAATTTTAAGTTTGACTGGTAAACTACCAGACCTCATGCTGAGGCCAGGGACTTGCTATCTAATATGTAAAGTAATGTAAATTCCTGTTCCTTGTATTAAATGCTGGTTGTAGTCAAAACCAAAGCTGAATCTTTGCTCTTCAGCTGTCTTTTGATTGAAGCTAATTTGGCTTCATTAGAATTGCAGCAAACTTTACTGGAACCCCTTCCTCTCTGAGTGGGGCTCAAAGTGTATTTATCATATATAATTACAGTGACTATCAAACCTTTTGTAACTGTGTTCAGCTGTACGTAGCTTCAAATTACTTGTGTAAAATTTAATATGCTTGTGATTTCTCTAACACAGAAGGACTTCCAAGTCTCCAGAAGTGAGATGGTAGCTAATAGCTTAGACAATAAGCTTGCCAGTGATCTTCCAAAGGTTTAAAAAAATTGCCTACTGGTTAAACTTTCTACTGAATATAACTGTCCTTGCATGCCGAAATAGTGATGTACGAAACATCTAGTGTGTAATGAGCCTTCAAATTAACAAACAGTGGTGCAGACAGCTGAGGTGGTCCACCACTCCCCAAGGCATTGTGGAGTGAACAGAGGTACCACAGAAATTTCTCACAGAACATGTCTTTCTCTGGGAACTTTTTTATTTAGTGTATAAAGACTTTTCTGTAACAACATTAACTTTCTTTTCTCACCATCTAAGGGAACAAAATGCACTTTGGTTTGCAACACTTTGCAGTCTTTATTCAGTGGAAGTTTGTCTAGTTCAAGTGGCCATTTGGGCTGTAATTATACTCCCAGAATCTCTGAGTTTACGTCATAAAACCGGCAAGCTTTTGTTTACTTCCAGGAGAACAA